>NC_141602.1:17421133-17721133 GCF_047967505.1 Dipteris shenzhenensis | reverse complement strand
CAGGTTTCCTTCTTCCTATGGATAATCCACATAAGTGAGTAAAAGGTTATATGGACAAGCAATCCTTAGGTGATGATTTGTGGGGTTCCACAACCCAACACACATTAACCATTGAAGTGGGGCTCCTAGATTCCACATTTTCAAACACATCACCGTAGACCACCTACTATATATACAAGTATATATAGAGCAGAGACTTGCATCTTCTTTCGGTGGCATGAGGTGGCATTACTTTCTTCCCAGTTGCTGCTTGATAATGCTCAAGATCTAGGCTCCACTTGTTGGAATGGTCACCTCCCCATCTGTCAGCCCCCAAATGAGGAGAGCGTGGGGGAGGGAGACCTAGGGCAGGATGTGCCCAAGAGAGAAGGAAGAGAGAAGGGGCTGCCACATGGGCAGCACCTCACAAGAGAAGAAGGCTGCAAAGGACGGAACTTGTGGAAGGAGCAGAAGGCGGGGACAGCAAGCCCTAGATCTGACCTGTCAGGACACGATGACGTCAGCAGCAGTACGGTTCAGTACAGCGCTGCACACGTGGCTGGAGAAGAGCCTAGCAGAGGGCAGAACCAGCAGCAGCAGGGTGAACAAGCGCTGACATGGCTGGGGCCTGGGGGAGCAGCACATGGGGCTGCCAGTGGGCAGAGGCATGCCTTACATAGGCTGGACCCTTGCCTAGATTGGAGGGCCAAAAGCCCTAGAAGTGTGGGCCAAAGGGCCCTAGTTTTTGGAGCCCTTAAAGGGCTGGTTATGGGGCAGACTGGTCAGCCCAAACAGACCAGCCAGTCGGCCCATTTAGGGCTAGCTGGTCGGTTACTTCAAGGGGCCCTTGGGGCCTATAAAAGCAGAGGCCACTTGCCTCATTTCATATCCAGCAACCAGCAGTTCCAGGGCAGAAAGGAGCAGCAGGAAGCCTACTCTCTGGGCCTATCTACAGGAGGTGAGAGAATGCAACAAAGGCTGCAGACTTAGCCAGGAAGGGCTGGACCTTGGCTGTCTTCTAGGGCAGCAAGGTGCTGAGATCATCATCTTCTGGAGCAGCCATTCACAAGCAGGTTGGAGCAGTGGAACAGTTATCTTGGAGCCTCCATTTCGGAGGACCAAGGGGACCCGTGCGCAGCAGACAAAGCTTGGCAGGGGCTGCCCACCTAGGCTGATTCACAAGCAGTAAGGTGGAGAAGAACACACTGGACGGAAAGTCTACAGACGCTCGAGGTGGAGCACGCGAGCTCAAGTCTAGAGATAGCCAGCAGATAGGAGGAGGACCTTGTGGTTAGATCAGAGGACCACACTATTGGTGGGACTCTGGATCTATCTCTTTTGTATTGTGTCCATAGTTTTGGATGGAAATATATATTTTGGTGGTTTCTCTATCTGGCTGGTTCATTGTCTATTGATGAGTCTGCACATCTATGTGATGCACATTAAGTAAAGAAGTTTGTGATCCCACATCCACACTACACTGTGTGAGCTCCTAGGCATTAGTATAAGTCTTCTGCTGTGTGTACCCTTGGTTGGGTTATTTCTAACATGGTATCACAGCCCAAGTAGGAGGCTCACAGGTGTGGGAGCCTGAAGGCAGGGACCTTGCTGAAGGATGACCCTGATTCAAAAGCTCTTGGGGATCGACTTCCACGATTGGAGGATTGTGCCCTTGCGAGAAGGAGGGTGACTCACGTTCAGTCAGGTGCGTTTAAAGTTCGCGGTCCAGGTTATCTGGAGGTGTACTTTTGATACAGACATTGCCAAAGGAAGGACGGGAATGGATTGCTCGAGTTCAAAGGCAAGAATGTGACAGAAGATGGTGGTGCCAGGAGGTGCTACCAAAGATGGACCTGTGTACCAAGATGGTGTGCAAAAGTGGAACCAGACCTGGTGGAGCAGGAGCCACTGGATGAAAAGCCAGGAAAAGATTTCAACATCGAAAAGTTCCAGAGGACTACGACCATGGAGTTATTGGAGCATCTTCATCGACGTGTTGGCATTGGGCCTGGATGTGTCGGTGAGAGGGGGTGTTGGAATGGTCACCTCCCCATCTGTAAGCCCCCAAATGAGGAGAGCGTGGGGGAGGGAGACCTAGGGCAGGATGTGCCCAAGAGAGAAGGAAGAGAGAGGGGGCTGCCACATGGGCAGCACCTCACAAGAGAAGAAGGCTGCAAAGGACGGAACCTATGGAAGGAGCAGAAGGCGGGGACAACAAGCCCTAGATCTGACCTGGCAGGGCACGATGATGTCAGCAGCAGTACGGTTCAGTACAGCGCTGCACACGTGGCTGGAGAAGAGCCTGGCAGAGGGCAGAACCAGCAGCAGCAGGGTGAACAGGCGCTGACATGGCTGGGGCTTGGGGGAGCAGCAAATGGGGCTGCCAGTGGGCAGAGGCATGCCTTATATAGGCTGGGCCCTTGCCTAGATTGGAGGGCCAAAAGCCCCATAAGTGTGGGCCAAAGGGCCCTAGTTTTTGGAGCCCTTAAAAGAGCTGGTTTTGGGGCAGACTGGTCAGCCCAAACAGACCAGCCAGTCGGCCCATTTAGGGCTAGCTGGTCGGTTACTTCAAGGGGCCCTTGGGGCCTATAAAAGCAGAGGCCACTTGCCTCATTTCATATCCAGCAACCAGCAGTTCCAGGGCAGAAAGGAGCAGCAGGAAGCCTACTCTCTGGGCCTATCCACAGGAGGTGAGAGAGTGCAACAAGGGCTGCAGACTTAGCCAGGAAGGGCTGGATCTTGGCTGTCTTCTAGGGCAGCAAGGTACTGAGATCATCATCTTCTGGAGCAGCCATTCACAAGCAAGTTGGAGCAGTGGAACAGTTATCTTGGAGCCTACATTCAGGAGGACCAAGGGGACCTGTGTGCTGCAGACAAAGCTTGGCAGGGGTTGCCCACCTAAGCTGATTCACAGGCAGTAAGGTGGAGAAGAACACACTGGACGGAAAGTCTACAGACGCTCGAGGTGGAGCACGCGGGCTCGAGTCTAGAGATAGCCAGCAGATAGGAGAAGGACCTTGTGGTTAGATCAGAGGACCACACTATTGGTGGGACTCTGGATCTATCTCTTTTGTATTGTGTCCATAGTTTTGGACAGAAATATATATTTTGGTGGTTTCTCTATCTGGCTGGTTCATTGTCTATTGTGAGTCTGCACATCTATGTGATGCACATTAAGTAAAGAAGTTTGTGATTCCACACCCACACTACACTGTGTGAGCTCCTGGGCATTACTATAAGTCTTCCGCTGTGTGTACCCTCTGTTGGGTTATTTCTAACACCACCTGTCTTCTCTCTCTTCAAATGTATCTTATTGATTTCTTAATCATCAAGTTGACTATTGCCTCCCCCATAATATATATATATATATATATATAATGAATTTTGAGACAATCTATCTGCGAATTTCACCTGTTTCTAATTTTTGACATAATATATTTTCATTATTATTTAAGACTAGAATATACCCACTCTCTCAAATATATATATTCTTATACATATACATACAAGAATATATATATACATGGGTATACAAACATGCACATAAAAATATATACATACATACATTTGAATACATGTACACACGCACGCACACACGAGTGTATGCATACATGTATACATACATATTATGCGTCTGTGTGCGCGCACGCACACACGCACATGTATCTATGTACATTGTGTGTGTGTGTGTGCCTGAACACACATATATAGAGACTGAAAATGGAAAAACATGTTCTGAAAGCTGACAATAAAAATCTAAGAGCCTTGCAATAACAAACTAAGAGCTTCATGGGTGGAACAAAAACATATATATCCCAAACAAGTCCAATGCAAGCAGCTTTGCTTTACACCATCATACCAAACTGGCTTACTCTTTTCAGTTTCTAGATTGCTTCTAATGAAAAAACTCATGAACCTCAAAGAGACTCACCCTTGCCAGATGGTTGGTGACAAACTTAAAAAACGTTGTCCAAATTCTGCCATTGCTGATCCTGTGGAGCTGAGCATTGATGCAGCTGTTTCAATTGAAAAACTTTGTTCAATAGACAGACCAGAAGAGCTCGCAGTAGGCGAGGCGATGCCTAATTGACCACCGTTTGAAGAAGATAAACTTCCTGATGTAGCACCCGATATCGGACTTGATGGTTCTCTTGAGTTCACAGCTGCTTCTGAGTATAAAACAAGATGAAATATTCTGAAGTTGCATTTGAAAAAATAAAAAGTACCACTACAAAAAGGTCCGCAATACAAAATAGTTTAGAAAGCACCTCCTCCTCTAAGCAACAACTATTCTCGCTTATAAAAAAACCCTCCAGTTGTGGGAAAACAAGCTGCAAAGGTGTTAACCCTGTGGCAACAAGGGCCAAAGAAGTGCAATCTAGAGCAACAACGATGAGATCATTGTGTGTGTAGAGTAGCGGCAAAGCTCCGATTGTAATATCTTGAGCTTGAAAGATGTTATGATGAATCTTAAAGGATGAGGATAGCCAGAATCCTCTCTAGAAAAGATCCAATCATACTATATATACCTTTGTAAGACTAGAATAAGTCCAATCATACAAATTTAGAATTTTTGTTGTTCTAAAGATCAAAAATCTACAAAGAAAATAAAAGAGAAAATGAAAGAGAAGAAAAAAGAGGTAAACAAAAACTTTTATGAAAAACAAAAGAAAGACATACTTAGCAAGCAAAGCAACACTTATGTCGTCATCAGTGCCCAAGCATAAGCAGCTATATTGGGTTTCTAAAGACCCGCAGAGTCTCTTGGGCAAACCTAGTGCTTACTAAAATACGTCAAATAAACAAAAGAGAATGAAAACAAGAAATAAAGAAGAGACAAAGCAGGTGACTAAGCAAAAATAAACAAGCAAGTCAAGAAACAAAAACTTTCAAAAAACTAGAAACTCTCTCTCTCTCTCTCTCTTATTTAAAACATAAAAAGCTAAATGGCCCTTTACACTTATGTATCGTTTCTACAAAGAGGCAAAAATACATTTCTAACTTAGAAAGCACAAGTATACTCAAACAAACTCTCTTTTGAAACTAAAAAAAAAACGCGCTATTCAGCTCCCCGCTTTTTGTTTTCAGCTTATGTTCAATCATTCTAAACAAACCTAAGGCCGAAACACCATAGATAAAAGACTTCATATCTAAGAATGTGCGAACTTTTTTCATTATTTTCCTTGGATTATACCTCTTGTGTAAATAGTAAAGTGATCAAACTACATTGAGTGATAAAAGACTCCTTAGTTGTACAAAGGCAGGAAAATCTATGGAATTGGAAAGAAATGACTCCATATTTTGCCAAATCAGAAATGTTTGAGTCAATGTGAGGCATTTTTATAATGTGTAAACCACTATATTCAGGTTGTTCACGTTTATCATATATATCAACCTCTAATCCTATGGTAGATTGAGAAAGTCTAAGATCTAAGAAAACACAAGAATCCCCTCTTGAAGTGCAGTTCAGTTCACAAGAGTCACGAGGATAGATTCCTTCTCTAAAAGCTCTAACATCTTTGTACATAAAGTCTTGAAAGTTAGGAACATTTGGTACAAATAAATCATCTATAAAACGCCTAACTTGACTAAGCTTATGTAAAATGATAGGGCAGGTATTGATAGAAATAAGACGTTGCATAAACTCAAATTCATAAGTGAAAAGATAAAAGTTTGCTAAAAAGACGGCACAATTAGTGTCCATGGGGATTCCTATAACTTGTTGAAACAAAGAATCACCTATTGTGATGTAAAGATCATCTAAAAGAAAATCTATCCAAGAGCAAACATCTTCTACACTTACTACCTTTGTGTATCTTTTCTTTTTAGAACCTATGTCATGATCTTTATTTTTTAGCCACAAAAAGTCAAAGCATAAGGCTGTTTTAGCACTTTGCATCTATCTTTGTCAAATCTCAGCTTGAAAACTTCAGCCACTAGCTTTTTAATTCTAAACTTTCAAAAGACTCAAGACAAGTACAACACTATATAGTGTGACACTAGACTCTAGAAAGCCAGTGTATATGGAATAACTCCCAATATGACATGTGGCATGTCTAAGACTCACAAGACTATAAAACACTCCCTAGACACCTAGTACACTCATTTTTTACTAACTTTGGCTTCATATTCCAACACTCCCCCATGAAGGCAAGGTGAGAGACTACTGGAATGGAACCAAGAACAAAACATGACAATGACGGTCATCAGAACTGTGCATGCCGGTCAGAACTAGACATGGTTCCCACACAATCTCAGAGGCAAGTGAGCATGGCTCAAAGGCTAGTGAGCATAACATAGAAATCTCATCTAGCATGGCTCAGAGGCTCATCATGCATGGATGCATGACCAACTCAGAGGTCTAGGAGACCAATGCACCAACATCCTGGAACTCTCAAGCCAGGCCTAATAAACAAACAGACCTATCAAAGCCAATACATATGGCTCCCACAATACATCCCCCCTTGGCTCATAACAGGACATGTTAGGAAGCCACACACCAAAAAAATAGGAAAACCAATACATCTTTTTAGGAGGACTATCCAAGGTAGAGGACCTTTAGACTCATTGAAAACCAAACACTCAATACATATCATTTTAGGAGACTACCCAGGGCAGAGGACCCCAAAATACATCAAGCGTGTAGTAATAAATAAAAATTTCTCTTTGTGAAAGAGATGTCCTCCAAGTAGCTAATGCAAATGTGTGTACATCCTTGCGAGTCAATGACGATGTCAATGAAGCACTAGGCAGGAATACCCCAAAATATGTGTCGGTGAAGTCCATGGGTAGCTACATGGAGCAATTACATGATGACTCTCAAAACGCAGGAAGGAGAGTCACCAATGTCAAAGTAGAAGCCTCAAGTACCACGACCAATCGGAAAGTCAATCAATGCTAAGTACCTCAGGCACCAATCGAATAAGCAATGTTGAAGAAGTCACTTGTTGATGTAGAGTGGTCTACATCAAGCTCGATGTAATACACTAATTAGAGAGATCACTGTAGTGGAGTGTGTCGGAGTAGTATCAGAGAACTCACATTTAGCTCGGGAAGTCTTCACCAAAGTTTGGAGTAGTCACGTGAAGGAGTCACCACAATGTGATGTCAAGAGCTCACATCAAGTGACGGGCAGAGAAGATAGAGGCAGCGTGGACAGCAGCTCTAAGAGAATGACGGGCAGAATGCGGACACGAACTTGCGGGCAGCAGCTCCAAGAGAATGTCGGGCAGAAGGAGCAAATGGCGGGCTGGAGCAAAGGTCAACAATGAAGAGGATGGACAGCTCCCCTTTGCATCATGCTTGGGCTGTCAAATCATTGAGCTCCAGAACCAAATTCGCGCGCAGAAACAAATTTCGTCACTTCTTGCAAGGCTGTAACTTTTCACAAAAAACTCGGATTGCAATGATGTAAAAACGAAATTTGTAGTACTCAAGGTTCTCTACAACTTTTCTGAAGTCACAAAGCCGTGATTCTGCTTCTAGCTCCGGATAGAAGCAGAACATCGTTCGCAGGTCATAGAAAGATGTAGTTGAAGGAAGGAGAAAAGAGGTAGCAAATCAGGGCGTGGAGAAGAGAGCTCAAGGAAGGAGAGAAGAGGGCAGCCTTCCAAGGAGAAGGAGTTAGAGTAGCTTCATTGGCCTCCCTCACCTCAACCTCTTGGAAGAGAAATGGAAAGAGAGAGCAGGGCTAGGAACATGGCTCTGATACCATATGAAGAGATCTAGTAGCTAGCTAGGAATGGAATGGAAATGTGGAAAGCATAATGAAAAGCAAAATGGAAAGGAAAATGAAAGAATAAGTACTAGGCAATGATACCCAAAATACTCACATGTAGATAGCTTGATGTTGATTGGGATAACTCCCAATATGACACGTGGCATGTCTAGGACTCACTAGACTATAAAACACCCCCTAGACACCTACTACACTCATTTTTTACTCACTTTGGCTTCATATTCCAACAAGCCTTGCAACGGGGCTTAACACCTACAGGATGTTGAGACATGGGCACATGTAGGGGGATTGAAAGAGGCTTCCACATGTGTGAGGCATGCAAAGGGCTCGACACCTACAGGATGTTGAGACATGGGCACACTTAGGGGGATTGAAAGAGGCTGCCACATGTGCAGACACGCTGCCATGTGAGCAAAGATAAAGTTATTCTAGAGTGAGCTGGAATATAAGGGTCAATGCCCCACCTGTTAGGCCCTAAATGAGGCATGCAATGGGGCTTGATACCTACAAGATGTGGAGACATGGACACATGTAGGGGGATTGAAAGAGGCTGCCACATGAGAAGCACTCATACATCCTTCTAGATTTCGTTTTAGGGCAGCCACATGGGCCACCAAACCCTCCAAAGTTGATTGTCCTACATTCCTGATATTTGACATCTCAAAGCATGTTCTCCAGTCCCATGGAGGAGGACCTGCCCAGTTGATGTCAGCAGACCACAATGAGCAGACACACCATTTTGTATCATGACACTTAATCTTGGTCCAAGATACTCCGTGCTTAACACAATAATACTAGAGCAAAAGAAAGTCACAACTAGAAAAGTATTTTCTTAGCATGAAAGAAAAGACACCTGCTTAGGCCTCTCCAACTATAAGCCCCACTAAACTTTCACTCCATTTGCATATCGAACCATGTTCTTCAATCCAATTGAGGGGACCTGCTGAATGTAGAAAACAGACTCTATACATTTGCTCTCTCCTCTCATTCTACTAAGAAACCACTATAACAAGGACGACATCTGCTCCAAGCAACTCCAAGTTGAGGTTGGCAAATGATGTTGACATGACCCAGCTGCTTAAATTCTTGAATGCTATATAACATCAATGTTAATAAAATATATCCAATTGGGCTTATCCACTATGTAGCAGGACAAATTAGAATTTTTGAAAAAGAAACAAGTGAGTACAAGTACTTGTGAGCACTGCCTTCAAGTTGGTTCTGTCAAAGGAAAACAATTGTCAAGATGAATAAATGATTAATTTGCAACATATGTGATGGAAGCCGTGTATAGGAAAGTTCGAATGACTTGCAAACTCCGTGTGTGTGTGTGTGTGTGTGTGTGTGAGAGAGAGAGAGAGAGAGAGAGAGAGAAGGGGGGGGGGGGGGGATGAGAGGGGAGAGAGAGAGAGAGAGAGAGAGAGAGAGAGAGGGGAGAGAGGAGAGAGGAGAGGAGGGGAGGGGAGAGGAGAGGAGAGGAGAGGAGAGAGAGAGAGAGAGAGAACCAAAAATAGAAGGGGCCACGTGGCAACAAAGTGTGGGACACTTTCTTAAGAAAAGTGTACCTAGAGTGCTGCCTGAAGGCAGTGCTAACAAAGTAACAATGAGAGAAAGAAAGAGAAAGATAGATATGAGGGAGAAAGAAGGGAGTTCATGAATTCTCCCAAATCAAAGAGGCACTTAAAATGTAGAGCTGCTTTCATCCGTTGGAACTTTAAGACAGAGCGACATGCATCACACCCCCGGAAGGTTCTGGCATACAGATATCAATAACTATATGCATTATCAAGGAACTCACCGAGCAGGGCTGATAGTCCCTGACCAGCATAAGATGCAGTTTGTGCAAATCGCATGGACGCATCACTGATAGCCGGCAATTTATTTATCATTTGCAGCACATTCCATGATTCTTGTGTGGATCCATTCTGCGATTGTACAGTCATCTGTGGAAACAATTGTACCAAGAAATTTTTAATTATATCTTACGGCACATTAGCTGTGAGATCAGCACTTACAAAGTCTTTACAGATTCTCAAAAGCAATTTCAGACCCAACAGAACGAATATAAGCACAAACTAAAGAAGGTACACACATGCAGAAGTCTTTTTTGTATGGATGGCAAGCTGTAAATGTACATTACAGCCCTAGGCGATCAAATTCAAAAAATGTAAAAGATATGATGCTCATTCCATCAATAGCTTCTCAGATGATCTCATCACGCTCCTTTAAATGCCTCTAGCAAGCCCCCTGCTCTGAGTTTATGACATACATGAGCAGCACCTACTCAATCACCATCTATAACCTATAACACATTTTTTTGTTAGATTACAATCGTCATCTAACCATAGTTCGGTTCGATATTAGAAAAAATTACTTATGCCGGTAAACAAGATAGCATGCATCAATAGAGAATCCAGCCATGCCATCATATACTAAATGCGTGTTAGCCCCCGCTTTGTCTACTTCATTTCCAAGGTAGTGATCCAAAAATCTACCTCCCATAACTATGTCATACCATAGGATGCAAATAGTATTTTGACCTATAGGACTGACTGGATTAACATAGCATCCCCATTCATAAGTTTGGTTTCTAAGCCTTTTCTTAAAAATATTCAAAGTTTTTCCCATCTTTTGATATTTAAAAGCCACCTGTCATAATCAACATCGCTCTTATCTTTGTAGTTTCCTCCCTTTCTACGCACCTCTGCGAATCAAACTCTTCTCTCTCCATCCGTGTCAATGGAGAGCCTTCTTGAATTCTTGCATCTCTCCTTGCTGCTTGGTCAGCAATCCATTCCTTTAGACTACTAATTACAAACTCCACATTTCCTACAATATTGTAAACATCCATTGTGGGGAGATGATAAAGAAAGAGAGATGGAAGATGACAAGACTTTGTAGAACGGACTCGGATGGGAGAAAAAATGGCTACAAGTGAGGAGTGGGATGGAAGGAAAAAGAAGGTGTTCATGCTGATGGCGAGGATAGGGGAATTAAATAGAGTCAGGATCAGAGAAGAGCTTTGGGAATAGATACTTGGAAGTGAAAGATTACAAATATTGTTGGGACCTGCCTCTAGTTAGTGTTCTAGGTTTGGTTTAGGTTAGTTGGGTTGATGCATGAGGGAGCCAACACGTGATGCACGATATGCATGGAATTAGGAGGGATTAGTACTGAAGGATACTCTACATGCAATAGGATCTTAGTTTAGTTTGGAATTCTGCAACTCTGCATGTACTATGTGTCCACAAGTCCCCGAATGGTGCGAAAAGTTGAGCCGGAATGTAAACGCAAATGTGCCCTGTAGGCAACCCCTGAAGTTCTCCACATAAAATATCCCTCTGCATGTGCAATGTGTAGGTGCTTTCTTTGCAAGCGGTTTAAGAACAGATAAGAATATGTGGAAAGAAACGTGGATCTTCTAGCATCTAGCAAAATTTAACAAAGTCTCTCCCTATCTAATGATACCTAAAAGCCACCTCATCATAATCAACATCATAATACCCTTCCCCACAATTCAGCCCTAGGTAATCTTGGGACAGCAACAAGACGTGGAAATCCCTTAGCACCATCACCCTTTCTCTTCTTATGTGGATAGATGCATACATACATAGATGAATCCAATAACATGCCCAAACACGTCCTCAAAAAACAGTTTATATTGGTATCAGAGGAGTGCAAAAACGACACCATGAGTGTCTTCTAGCAAGGGTAGACGATTTCTCTCTCCTCTCATCTCAATGGAAGATTCTGCAGATCCGATAGACCCAAACATTGCATGGTGTCAACACACCCCGGCAAGACAACCATGGATTCGTCAGAGATTTCAGGAACCAACAGGCCTAGGAGGCGCTGTCTTTCCCACTGGAGGGTCAGCTCCAACACATAGAGGCATCATTCCAATTCAGTATGATGGCGATGATACAAGCCATGATGCAGATTCAAGCCCAACAGTTGAGGAACCTTACGAAACATGTCATCCAACTCTAGCTAGAGCAAGAGAACCAACATGATGCCCATGCTGCAGCACCGCAGAGGCCAAAAAGGAAAGAATGTGCCGAAGACAAGCACAGGGACAAAGAGGCCAGAGAGAACAGGGCAGGAAGGCAAGAGAGGAGAGAGAGATAGCCTCGATAGGGAGGCTAGAGAAGACAGACTGCCGCCAGCAGGAAGCCAAAGAAGAAAGAGCGCCAGTACCTTTGCCAAATGCTTCATTTCTAGGGAACGTCTCATTTGAAACACATGATAGAATCCCTCAATTCCCATGTAATGGCTCAATTGAGTTTGAGAATTATACAATCAGAGGACAACGAGATAGATTCCATGAATGTACAAAGTGAACCAGTCACATGGTGGCACAAGTGGTGCATCGACCATTATGACACTGATTGGGAGCAGCCAAGATATGTTAGAGGGTTTCATTACTGACATTAGTGCCAAAGGCTTGCAGTACGTGGACTGGGTAAAGGCTAAGTTCTACGAGCCTGTTAACCACAACACAAGACAGCCTCAGATCAGAGTTCCAGTGGTACATCCAATGTTCCATGCCAAAGGACTGTGCACAACACATGGGCAAGTCGGCTCAAAATTTTGAGCCATGAGCAAGGGTCAATCCCCTCTATATAAGAAGTACCAGGGCTCAACATGGCCAGGGGACACTACTTCTGGCACCTCAAATAGCAAGGTGGCAGTAGATGCCAAATATAATTGCTTACTGGATTTGAAACAAAAGTAGAGACATGAGAGGAGAATCTTTGTTATACTGCTATGGACATGGCCATGACAAGAGGCATTGTGCTCACACACATCTGCCAGTAAGCACAGCCATGCCATAGGGATGCATTTTCTTCATTTGCAGGCACTGCCACAACATTGCCAGGCAAACATCACATGGAGCATAGTGGCAGCAGATGCCAAATATGGTTGTTTTCTCGATTTGGGCAGTGCATCGATGTGGAGGAAGTGCGTGAGGAGTTTATCTTTGGTTTCTAAGGTTGGTTGGCTGTCTACATTCTCTAGGAGCGGATAGGTAGTATGATAAATATGATCCAGTAAGTGGTCAAAGTCATAGCGATGTACTATGAGGACAGGTGACTAGGGGATGGTCTGAAAATTTGGATTTTCACCTCTCAGAACAAAAACAAAACGTTGTTAGGATTTCACAAAATTTATTTAAAAAAACTCATTCCTAGACTAGCACAGTTAAATGGGTTTGGAACATGAGAAAACCCATGCTGAAAACAGAAATGAAATCAGAAAAGTATTGAACAATTAAAAACAGTTCAAAGCCTCTTTCATTTTTGATAACTTAAAGGGGCTGAGAACCATAGTCCATCTGTTTAAGCCAATGGCAGGCAATTGCAAGAGCGCTTTGGAGTGGAAGGGTGTCATGACACCTTGCCAATGTCCTAAAGAGGAGAGGCAAACAAATAGGAGGTAGCTGAGAGTAAGGAGAGAAATGCTGGGTGCCCTATCGGCTATCTTTTCCAAGTTTTTGTGCTTACAAAAGCTTGTTTGGGAGAAACTAAGATGAAATAATCCTGGCTTCAGGCTTGGATGAAGAGAATGTGGATGGATTTTTTATTAGACCCTCCTTTAGTGCTAGCCTCTGTCAAGGCTGATTTTGCACTCCCCCTCTAGAGTACCTAGTACAAAGGCCTTTGTATAAATGGATGCTCAAGTGTGTGCAAAGTCACTGAAAAATGCTTTTTGGGCATCTGAAATGTTTAGAAACGATTTGGCCTGAAATGTTTCTTAGAAATGGGCTAAAAGTGGCACATGTAATCGAAACATCCAACTTAGGGCAGATCCCCAAAAACCTTGTACAGGCATCAGCTTCCTGCAAGGAAGCAGTTTTTAGATTGCAAGGTCGATGAGCTTCCAATCCAGATTCAAGACTACAAGGATGTTTTGACACGCTATGTCATGCACTTGAATCACATAGACTTGTTACTAGAGATAAAGTGGTTTAAAACCCATAATGTCCAGATTGGTTGGAAGTCTCATACACTTTCTTTTTTGAATAAGGGCACCCAAGCATGTATACAGTGTGATGATGTTAATCCATCTCAGGGACCTATTGTAAAAGTGATACAACTGCGTAATATAATGACAACATCTTCACTAATTTCACTTTCTTCATTTGTTATTCTATTCATGACAAGAATGACTTAAGTGTCTTTGAACACAATGAATTAAAAGACTTGCTGAGTGAATTTAATGATGCATTTCCAGACTAACTGCCGGCACGTTTACCCACAAACTATGAAACAACTTTGTCCTTCCAAGGATTTATTGTCTTCTTAAGGACACCTCTACGTGATTATTCTAAAATTGACAAACGTATTGAAAGGTTGTGGATGTAGGTCCAATCAGCCTATCACTTGGAAGAAGATTTGAACAAGGCTGTTGACACGTTGAAAATTGTGTCAAGGAAGCAGCAAAAGGCTAGATGAAACTCAATACCATTGGCCAACACTAGAAAAAGATGTTTATGCAGCAGTATATGCCCTCAACGTCTGCAGACATTATTTCTATGGTTCCAGATTAGAAGTATTGACTGATCATTAGTCAATAAAAAATATGTGTGTGATGGGACTGATTTAAGGGGGAGAAAGGCTAGACGAGCAGAGTTGATGCAAGATATTGATTTGAAACACGGTATTGGAAAGGTTCCTTGAATAGTGTGGTTGATGTTCTAAGTTGAATTAAGATGGTGAATGCTATATCAGTTATTGAGATATCCCCTAATCTATTTCAATCCTTGAAAGCACATTGCACAACTGATAGATATTTAGTTTATGTTGGTAGAGGGTCCAAGATGGATGCAACATGATTAGTCAAGATGCAAGGATTGTGCCACCCAAGATATAGGCGGCAGGAGGTGCATGCGTGATTCAGAATGGTTTTCTGTTCCGAAATGAAAATATATGTGTACCGGATGTGTCGGATCTTAGACCCAAGATTCTTCAAGAGTGTCATGATGCACATAGTGCCAGACACCCCCACGTGTACACAAGACTCTCTCTGGTGAAGAATACTTTATATTGGCCTAAGATGTGGGAATTCATTGAGAACTAATTAGTAGGTTGCCGGATTTGTCAAGCGACGAAGGATGAACGACTAAGGAGCACAGGTCTATTACAGCCATTGCAAATCCTAAGTAATAAATGAGAAAGTATTTCCATGGATTTTATTACAGCTTTGCCAAGAACGCGCAAGGGGCATGATGTAAAATGACAAAGATGGCTAGATTTTTACCTACTCGATCAACCGTTATAGCAAGTCAATTTGCTCCAGTTTGTTGACCAATTATTTCGTTTGTATGGTTTGCCAGTAGACATAGTAAGTGACAGGGACTCTAAGTTCATAAGTAGCTTATGGACACTTGTGTTTAAGAAGTTAGATACCACTCTCAAATTGAGTTCCTCAGAGCATCTGCAATCTGATGGCCAGATAAAAGAAGTATACTAAGTTTTGGAAGGTATGCTGTGTGCATATGTTTCCAAGAGACAATCTTCATGGGAAGAGTATTTACCCATGATAATAATAGTGCAAAGCATTCAAGTACAATTTTTAATCCTTTTATGCTTATGTACGGATTCCAATCACCGGTAAGAACCAAGAATGATGCTGCAAGAACATTTTCCACAAGACATGCAAGAGATGTTGCAGTTTGCCAAAGAGTCTATTAGAAATTCCCAAGATCGAGACAGAGTAAATTCTAATAGACATCGTTCAGAGTTCTCTAAAGGAACGATGGTATATTACGAGAGCCCAAGGAATCCAAGAGCTCAGTACTGGTGAGGTTAAGAAATTATACCCAAATTACTATGGTCCATTCAAGATCCAAAGAAGAATTGGACAACTTGCCTCCCTCCTAAGACATAATAGAGGTTGAAGATTTAACCTTTATACCATGTAAACCTAATGAAATCCTTGGAACGGGACAATCACGAAATACAAGATCAAGTGGAAGGATTGTGTAGAGGAGGATTCTACATGGGAGACATAGAGGAGGATTCTACATGAGCTCAGGGGCGAGTTCTTAGAAGAGGGGGAGTATGTCATGAGCATGAACCATATCTCACATGTGTTATGGTCACACAAGCCTAGCTCACGAAGCCGAGGGACACTTATGCTAGGCATATGATTATCAAGTTGGGTTGTAAGGGCATTGATGAATTAGGGTTTCTTGCTAATTCAGGCATACTGGACTGTTAGGGAACAAGGGAAGTGAGTCAGGTTCCTCCTCGCTAGTCTAACCCTAGATCATGTACGAACACGTATCTGGTATCTTAGCCTAGCCCAGGATCCTAGCAACATTTCTATGCTCTTGGGTGCCACCTGTTGGTATGGGACGCTAGGCTGGTTGGGAACTGGTTGGATGATGTGCCGAACAGCTCAGCTCGTGGCTCGGAGGGGACGTCCCAGATTCACGAGTCCTTCACTCGCATACATCACAATTGGGTGGTGAGCAAGCCTACCCTTTTCTAGACGTTTCTACGATTGTTTCTTTTTGTATGTTTGCAAGTCCGCATTTTCAGGAGCTTCGGGTCCTTGTCATTTGGCACATGCACATGCACATGCACCCTTTCAATTGAGGCACAAGTTGGAGGATAAGGCAGTGAAGTTTATCTTTATTGGCTACAGCTCACAAAGGCTACAGATTGTGCCAGCCTAGCATTGGAAAAATTATTATCAGAAAAATGTTATTTTTGCTGGACTGTCAAAAACAGCCTTCTGCTAAGCCTTAGATGTCTTTGATACACTTCTGCCCCTTTTTAAGCCCGGTACAGCTTCAGATCAGCCACTGGAGAGTTTACCTTTCCCTGCTGTTAGCAGTTCTCACCCTCAGCCTGATGCACATGCTACAGCTTGATTTGCCTACGCAAGATGACAATGCTAATGAGCAAGCAGTTAAGGGTTCATGGTTGTTAAGACACTCGTGTCTTATGATAAGACACTTAAGGCACTTAAAACACGTGTCTTACCTTTAGACACTCTGTTTTTTTTTTTAAAATTTTGGGTGGGTAGGGTGTAACAACAAACATTGAGTTTGACTTAACCATGCTATCATTGATGGTGACTTTGGATCCAGTAGTGGGAGACCTCATTAGGATGAACCTTGAGAGCTTTGACTCTTGAGAGTCGAAAGTTTCCTTTCAATTATATGTATTGAGATGCGGATTTCATTCATGTCACATGTGACTGACAGACTGTTGCCATGATATTTACGTTTATTGATATATGATGATTGGTATATAATCTGTGTAGCCTTCTAGGCTCTTGTTAAGTTGTTTATCTGGAGTTTTCAATATCAAGATTCAATTGCCAGTTTAAACCTTTAAAATTGTGAGTTGTGACTTGCAAGCTCTTGAGTCGTGACTCTTAACTTGCAAGCTGTTGAGTCATAAGCCTTAGCTTTAACTTTTAAGACTAGAGAGAGAGTGCGCCATCTACTCAGCAAATTGCATCCTTTAAGGCTGATTTGCATAAATCAAACAATGACCCTCAATGTCAATATAGTTTTGTTAAAGGACGTAACATTGCCAATGTCCTGTTTGTTCTGGTTGATTGCACTATTATCTTCGCATCCAGTTTGCTCATTTTGAAGGGGCATTATGATGAGCCAGTTTAAGTACATTACTCAACTCTTACATCGCTTTCAGGTTGAGGATTGTTAGCCACTTTCGACACCTTTGGAGCTTGGCTTCCTTTTTTCCTCACACGATGGCAGTGATCCATCGGATGCCACTCTTTATCAGCAGGCTGTTGGTCGCCTAATTTATTTGTCACACTCAACCTGATCTGCAGTATACCATTTTCCAATTAAACAGCTTTATGAACAAAGCCAGTACATAGCATTGGCAGGTAGTGAAACGTGTCTTCTGATATTTAAAGGGCACATAACATTTAGGGCTTCTCTGTGATAATGAATATTGGGCCAGTTATTAATACTAGCGTGTCGCGTAGTGCAACAACTATTTTATGCTTGGGGCTTCATGCATAACTTGGTTCAGCAAAAAGCAGCCTGCAGTTGCTACTTCTAGTTGTGAGGCTGAGTATAGGGCAGCCTTAAAAGCTACTGCGTAGTGTGTCTGGCTTTGTCTGCTATTGCAGAACTTGGTGTCAGCTAGACATCTTCTATTACCATCTACATTGACAGCAAAAGTGCCTTGGCTACTGCGAGCAATCCTTTGTTTCATGCGTATACCAAGCACATAGAGGTTCACTATTATTATGTCAGGAAGCAACTGTAAGCTGGACACATACAGTTGTCCTACGTTCCAATGGAGGACAACTTGGCAGATCTCTTCACGAAGGCTCTACCGTGACCCAAGTTTGAAGCTGTTTGGCACACTTTACACTCGGTACCTTTTGTTACGTGATTCTGCTATCCCTATACTATCATAGGTTGCTATATCCATCACGGATGAGCATGTGCAACAATGATTTAGTTTCCAAGTATTCCTTAACGTTTCCAGGATATATCAGTATCCCATGGAGGAGGGTTTGTTGCCACATTTTCCCTGGTATAAGCCTTGTAGGCTAGATTAGGACAAGTTAGTACACTTAGTACTTGTCCTACCTAGGGTTAATACACTTAGGGCACCTAGTCCTACGTTGGACCTATATATACTTCCATTAACTATCCATTCTTGCCACTCAAAAATGTTTTAACTTTTTCCACACCTAGTTATTGTGGAGATTGTAACTGCAGCAATCCTTGGTCGTTAACAATGTATACTCTAATCACTTGTAGTTGCAACCTTCGAATTTGTTGATGAAGATCGCAATTGAATCTTATTTATGCAGTATGAGAAACACAAAAACAATATGCTGATCAAAGCAAAAGCAATTGAGAATTTGAACGACCAATTACAGGAGCTACAAAAAGTCTCAGCACTTTCACAAATCTATACAAGAGAGCGGGGTTTAGGCCTCATATATGGGTACTCCTGACCAAAACAATTCAGCTCTTTTCAGACTGCAATAATGGCCTTACAGACAACCACATTGACAAAGAAGATATAATATCTAGTTTTAGCCATGAAGCTTCATGATGTGCACACTGTTTTTCAAGAGTTTGAAGTTACCCCTTAGGTTATTTAAAACTTCTTCCTTAAGCCAGCATTGACACAACAGTACAACTTAGATCAGATGACAGGTTCCTCAGGAACGAAGCCTTCGTGGTATATCTCAGTAGTTAGAAAGGTGTCAAAGTACTGGCGGAGACACAGAATGAAGTCTGTCTTTGTAAAATGAATTTACAATCAAGTTTGATTTATTTAGGATCTTTTTCATTTCATAGTAGCCCCAATGTCGTAATGTCCTAACAGTCAGTACCTACCCATTCTATCTTGTACTATTGAGCAAGCAAGCATCTCTGTTTCTCTCCCATGCCTTGTCATCTACCAAATTTGCCCCGTGGTCCACATCGATCTCGATAAGAAGTAACGACATTTCCGATCCCCTCTGTTTCGCTAACATACAATAATAAATAGCCATAGCTATACCCCCCAAATCAGGCAAAATAACGCACAGTATTTGAGCGGGTTGAAAATGGTACCTCGGTTGATAAAGGGGACGAAGCAATGGATCTCCCCCTTGGACTAGACAAATCCTCAAGCTCGATGTCATGGGTATCAATAGAGCTTTTTAAGTCTGCAGGACATTTTTAAAACTTTTGTCAGTCTCTCTCGCATGCTCACTAGAAGAAACTTATAGAAATAACTGCAAATCCTACAGTTGCTCATTACGCTTTCGACCAGGAATTTACGTCATAAGGCTATCTACTCCGTCGCATACAACGTCTAGCTCAGGATATCATGGCACCTAGCTTTCGTATTGATAAAAGGACTACACGTGCAATAGAGTGTCAGAAAGATGATTTTCTAAACCCACAAAATGTATTTCGTGTAGTCATATGATAGTTTAGTCCCCCTGAAGATGATCGCATAATGAAGAATGCATTACATGCTGAAAACGTTGAGCAATTTTAAAGGTAAGCAGCCAAGCCTCTCACCCAGCCTCTCCGGTCGTCTTGCCATTGCGAGAATCAGATGAGCCAATTGAACGGGCTCAGCATTGAAGGCGATAAGATGTTGCTCAAACTGCGATACGAGAATGGCTAAATGGATGGAGAGATCCGAAAAAAACACCAATTTGAAGCAAATCAGGCAAGAAAGACTCAGAACAATTGGGAGAAAGGAAGAGCAAATGTAGAGAGAAAGAATCATCTCTTGTTTTTGACACGTGGACGACCCCTTCATTATTATTTCCACGTCGGCTCTCCATAAAATATCTCCAGAAAATTAGGCTGCCAACTCAGCCTCTGCCTTGCCTCCGTTCGGAAGCAGTGCACATTTTTTGCGCGAGTTTGTATGTTATTATTGGTCTGCAGCAAACTAGGTGAGGAAGGCACACCCCCATCAGAAAGGAAGCTAAGCTTGGGTTCAAAACGAGCACTCGTTCCATTGATCGATCATATAATCAGACGAAAGCAGTTCAACTATGGTATTGACACCATCCGGTAGACACCTCCAACCCTGGTTGAGGTGGAATGGTAAAGATTTGCGAAAATTCATCTGGCTTGGCACCCTTGCCCAAACCTTTCTTGTTCCATATTCACATTGTTCTCCCCGTGGAGCATATTGATCCAATCAACTTTCCATTTAGTTTGATGCCGAAACAATTACTTACTCACTGTCCTCTTAGTTTTACATTGTTTCCTCTTTCTTTTCAATACCAACATCCATAGATAGTCACGCAAGATTGAGTTCGCATATCGACTTGATGCAGGTAACAAATTCTTAATTTTTCGTTGGACACAACTCAAGGAACAAGCCACTTAACAAACTCGCCAAAGAGAAAGCAAAGAAGTTATAGAAAGAGCACATTTACAAAGAGGCCACACAAGTCTCTCTCTCTCTCTCTCTCTCTCTCTTTGTAGAAGCCATCCTCACCCACCAAGTTTGTAAACCCCTGTGGTCACTTGTTAGTTGAGGCTCTAGTTCATGTTGTTGTTGTTGGTCTGTGTGTGTGTGTGTGTGTGTGTGGTAGACAAGACAACAACCACTTTTGCATAGTTAAAAGACAAAGGAGTCAGGGAAAAGGATAGAAAGAGAGCATTATAGAGTAAAGGAAGTGCTTGAGTGAGTAGGTAAAACACCTACGAAATTGTATTAAAATGTATGTAAGAGTTTAATTGATAAGGAGTGCCAATAATGTTTTAGGAAAAAATATTTGCAAAAAATTTTGAAGCTGGTGAAGTCCAGACAAGCATCTCTTTTATTGAAGAGGAGAATTTGCATACCTGCCACCATCCAACAAGAAACATAATAAGAACTAGCTTAAGCTTTAGTTGGGAAGACAGGTGTCATAAACACTCCTCCCTTGTTATCGGGGTCACAATAAATTAGAAGCTTAGCCACAAACTTTAACAACACGATGTAAAATATTGAGTGTACCGAGGATAGGTTAATTGAGTGTGGGTAGAAAGGAAAAGTTTTGAAATTAGATTGGGGGGGAAAGGGGTTTGGGGTGCTTTAAGAGTAATAGAAGTTGGGAAGTAATGAAACAAAATAACATAGAAGGTGGGAAGGGTAGATGAGTGCTAGAAGGGTAAAAATGTAAAGAATTAGAAAGGAGGAACAGGGTAGGGTGAGTAAAATAAAAAATTAAGAGAAAAAAGGAAAACCTAGGTGGAAAACATTATTGCTAAAAAAAATTAATTAAGATGCAAATTAGGACTAGGAGTACTAGGGTAAGGTAGAAATTTTAAAAATATCAATTAGGAAGGGATTAATTATCCGGGAGTAATGAGCGCAAATGCAAAGGATTTTTTTTTCTAATTTTTTGCTTAGAGGAGGGGAGATGATGTATATGCAGAGAAGAGGATGTAGTTATGAATAGGGAAGGATAGGGGTTAAAAGATGGTTTTATTAAAAAAATAAGAAATAGAGGATAATAAATAATGAAAAGAAAAAAGGAAGGGGGCGGAGAGGGGGGGGGGGGGGGGGGAGGCCTAAAAGAAGGCTTAAAGTTAAATGTGTTAGAAAAATAATGAAAGAAGGCTTAAAGTTAACTGTCAGAAAAATAATGAAAATTTTAAATAACCTCAAAGTAAATTAAGAATAGAGCAAAGAAGGCCTAATAAAAGGGAAGGGATTAAAATAAGGGAAGGAAAGAGAGTAACTAAAGGGGGACTATATATGGAGAGAGAAGGAAATCCTGGCACTAGAAAACAACTCAAACGCTGTCAAGGAATACCACACAATGCTTAGGGGAGCAACCGGTGGGGGTAGAAATGATTTGGAGTGACAAGGTTTTTGCGAATGTGGAGGCTCAGATGATATAAGAAGGAAGATGTTCAAATCACAACCTCGCAAAGATTTTGACGTGTAGAGGAGATCAATGAATTACATGAGGGTTGTCTACCAACCACTTGAACTTACATCAAACACGTCGTGATTGCAAGACGGCATCAAACCTTGCCTTCAGACCATCTACATTCCACAACCCTAAACCCTAAATCGTCTCCGCAACTCAAGTCCCACAACCATTCTTTTATGGACTCTCTCCAAGCTCTCTTGCATTGGAAGAATCGTGCTCCCTCGCCACCAGTTGGGAACTATCAAGCTAAGGTATTTCTCAAACTCCGGCTTTCATACCCTTTCAAAATGTTCCATTCGTTGATCTGCAGGGCACTTGAATATGGACATGAAAAAGATTGGTGTTCGCCTTGGCGCATGGCAGAAGCCACTGAAAAAGTGACATTTCAAGGCCCTTTGTCTACTGTGCCCTTTTTCCTATTGCATGTATTTGATGATGACCACTCAACGCTGTGATTGCCAGTTGAGAGCACACCCCATAGAAATCTCAAAAATGGATATTTTGGAGGCCCTATTTCATCTCCGTTAGTGTAAATGAAAAACAGCCCTCTGAAATGCCCACATAGAGACTAGACATGCTCCCATTTGAGTTGCCCTAATGACCCTTTCAGAATAGTAGGCATGATGCAATTCCGTTACTAATTTGAAGGTTGTCAAGGACATGGCAAAGTCCTGGAATGAGCACTTTTCAAGGCTTGTTTTCGTCTACGCTAGGGTAGATGAAAATGAGCCTTTAGAAGTACCTTCAAGAATGCCCTACTCACCCTTTCTTGTAGTTGGACATGATGCAATGCAGCTCTTGGTGAAGGTTGTTGGACATGGCAACATCCCGGAGTGAGCACACTCCAAGGCCCGTTTTCATCTGCGCTAGTGCAGACGAAAACAAGCCTCTGCAAATGCCTTCAAGAATGCCCTACTGACCCTTTATTGAATAGTTGGATATGATGCAATGCATCTCTGGGTGAAGGTTGTTGGACATGGCAAAGTCCCAGAATGAGCACTTTCCAAGGCCCGTTTTCATCTGTGTAGCATAGACAAAAACGAGCCTCTGGAAGTGCCTTCAAGAATGCCCCTAATGACCTAGTAATGTCTATCGATGTCATACTTAACCAAATATGTCCCCCCAACTTGAATATAGTGCTCAATTCATTAATTAGTTGAGACTAATAAAGTGTTGTGGGAAATGTCTCAATTTGATTTATGGCCCTTTAATGGGATGAATGTCTATCCACCAACTAGTATTTTTTGGCTCTAGCCATTAGTGTCATAGGCAATTTGCTTCTAATCAATGCAAACAAAAACCATCTACCATCATCTCTTTCCTACTTTTATCTCCTCATACCATCATTTGTATATGGGTTGTCTATCATTTTCTAGCTCCATAACTTCTGTCTCCATAGCTCGTCATCTATTTCATGCTTGGCTGAACTACCAATTTCAAAGGATCCTACAAATCACAAGGTTTTCCAGTAGCTTGCATTCTTTAATACATTGATTTTATTAAATTTTCTCGTTTTTCTACAATAGTTTCATATGCTGTCAAACAACTTTTATTATTAAACATGCTATTTCTTTGGAATTTATGTATCTATAGTGACAAATCACACTCCATTCTAGCTTCTTGACATTGAGTTATTGCACCTATTATTTCAATACACAAACTCTAATAGTAACATTAAACAAATAATGCAGAGTTCCTATATGGAAGAAGGAAAATCTCACCATTGTATTATGAGGGAAATGTTTGGGGATCCTTTTATCTGATAAGCGAGGGTTTTCTACAATGTGATCATCTGTTGCCATGATCATGTGGCTACATAAGACAATAACAATTCAAGTGCATGCGACTAGCAACTATTACTAGGAGTACTTTCACATCAATAAAATAGTGTGTATTCATTAACTTTAATATTTACTATCAGTATAATATTGTGTATAATGTCAAAAACGTTTTTAAAAAGTTATAAAACATTGAAAATAACATATTGACAATATGATATCCTTTATTGGTAGTATATCTTTATTAGTTGTATAAGGTCATTGATTGATGGTTCATATTTTTTTATTGCTAATGTAATGTTGCATACTAGTGCTATATGTTGAGTGATAATAAACATCCATATACCAACCGTAAATTTACCATTTACTATAGGTAACCTTTGATCATACAATGAATAGGTCATAAACATGTTCGCATAATAACTCCAGACATTATATAAGAGAAAATTGTGATTACATAAATTTGAGACTAGCATTATCATAAGCTTTTTGGTTCTTTAAAGAGGAGAATCTGAGCTCCAAGATTGTTTCCCTAGTGTTTTGATGAAATTTTTGACTTTTAATGTCCATGGTGCTGTATTGTTTATGCTAAGGTTCACTTGTGCTCTTCTTTTAGAAACTTCATGGAGGATGAGATGGGAACAATGGGCACATATGATATTAACTCTTCATACCCAAAGACACAAATTTGTGCATGTGCAAGTTGTTGGAGAGGTGATGCAGGACTTCAAGGGCATAGTAGTGCAAGGGAGATGCATGGACCTTAAGATGATGTAATGTAAGTCATGAAGCTCACACATCTATGTTTAAAAATTTCAAGTTTGCTATTATGGAAAGTATTAAAAATCTGTAGTGCCACTGCCAACACCTAGCATCCTTTTCATGCTTATAATTTGATTCAAGAAGGAAAATGCACACGATGCATTATACAAGATCAGAAGTTACTATTAAAGTTAGGGTACATGTGAAACTTAAGGAGGCAACTACTACACATGTGACTTTACATGATAATTGTATCACCATTATAATATTTATCTACAATTTGCTTCTAAAATTATGTTTCTTCATGTGTGGCATCATATTCTCTATGACATGGACCTATAAAGAAACATGAGAATCTATCCATTTGGTACAAGATGGCATGGAGAAGTCTCGGTATTGACCCAAGGCAACCTATGTGATCTATTCCAATGTGTTGTACATGAGATTGCATAAAATTACAAGTTTTATGTGAGATTCAACATAGCAAAGCCTTTGTGTAGTGGTGCTTTTAAGGACTTACTTTTAAGAATTCAAAGAGCCCTATTCTTGATGTATTGGAGTAGTGGTGTTTTAAAGGACTTACTTAAGAATTCAAAGAGCCCTATTCTTGATGTATTGGAGTTAGAACAAAGGAGAGACAGGCTATGAAGCCTCTTTGTAATACAATTTGAAATAAAAAGTCTACTTTTGATAGTGTTTCATCTATTTGTGGCCAAAATTTCTCATTTATCTATGGCTAAATGGTGCTAAACCTAGTGCAAATTTTGTCTATTTTAATTATTTATTATTGTTGATATTGCATCTATTGTTATATCATATTTCACACAAAATTTATGAAATTAATTATGGTTGGAAATGCATATACTATTTAAATTTCAACTTAGGGAGTTTTAATGTAAATTACAAGCTAATAAAATGTTTTCTTCTAAGTTTGGCCATTTCTAGCAAATCTAGAAGAAATTTGATTGTGACACAGAAGGCAAAGGTGATCGAGATAGCATGGAGTGTACAAAAACATGAAAACCCTCTATTGAATGAATTTGTCCCTTTGTAGGGTGTCCGAATGGCCAAATTCATCAAATGGATGGTTTGGGTGTTTTTGGACACCACATGCCATCCCCAGCAAATTTGCCTTTTTCGCCACGATGAAATTCCTTCTAGATTTGCTAAAAATGGTCATGAGAATGGCCAAAGTTGCTAAATTCCTTCATTTACCCCTTTAAAATCTATATTTCTTCATGGAAAATAATAAATTCATCAACATGGCCATGCCTTATTGTTGTGAGACTTGCTCCTCCCCGGTATGATCTTGACTTGCAGACATTTCCAATGTCCGAGTATGAGAGCTTGCCTCTATGCTCATGGTTCTGCCACCAATAATCCCAGATCGCAATGTGTAGCTCTTTGGAGTACCTATCCAAACAACCAATACAGAATAGAAACATGATGATTACAAGAAAATAGTCCATAGAGCTTTCGAATAAACAAGGTGTACACACCTTTAGAAGATCCACGGTTCTTTCCAGGTCTTCCCATCTCTTCTTAAATCGCTTGCAAAGAAAGCACCTACACAATGCACACACAGAGGGATATTTTATGCAAAGAACTTCAGGGTTCGCCTATAGGGCGCCATTGCATTTATATTCTGACTCCTTTTCGCACCGTCAGGGGGCTTCTGGACACATAGTACATGCAAAATTGCAGACTTCCAAACTAAACTAAGATCTTATTGCATGCAGAATATCCTTTGATACTAATCCCTCCTATTCCATGCATGCCATGCATCACATGGTTGGTTGTTGGCTCCCTCATGCATCAACCCAACTAACCTAGACCAAACCTAGAACACTAACTAGAGGCTGGCCAATCCCTCCTTGCCATCAGCATAAACACCTTCTTTTTCCTTCCATCCTGCTCCTCACTCTTTGTCATTTTTCCCCCATCCGAGTCCCTATTCCGCAAACTCTTGTCATCTTCCATCTCTCTTTCTTTATCATCTCCCCGTAATGGATGTATACAAAATCGTAGGAAATGTGGAGTCCGGAATTAGTAATATAAAGGAATGGATTGCTGACCAAGCAGCAAGGAGAGATGCAAGAATTCAAGAAGGCTCTCCATTGACACAGATGGAGAGAGAAGAGTTTGATTCACAGAGGTGCGTAGAAAGGGAGGAAGCTGCAAAGACAAGAGAGAGCGAAATAATTTTAAGGAAGATGATAAATGCACGGCATGATATGGTAAACTTCCTGAATAACCTTCATCATCACTCCAATCGGCATAGGCGATTTGGTGCGGATGCCAAAGAAAGAATAAGGTCCCAAAAAAAAGATTATCAAGAAACAATCTTCTAGTGCTTGGGTTTCTTCCATCAATGTAATTATATTGACGATTCAGAAGTAGAGTTGGTAGAATAGTGGGTTGCTGAGCAGATAATAGATACCAATGATGATATCTTCTAGTGATATGTTTTTGGTTTTTACTAATGTTGTAACCAAGGCAACAAGCCCAGTAGGGATGAGCCTTATTTTGTACTATCTGCAACAAGCCTGGTTGGGCTGAGCAAACCATATTAGAATGCAAAGATAGTTTTCTTTTGAGTCATTGTTGTTAGCTTGCATGTCTTCTCTTTCTCTTACACATCGTACACGCAGAGGGAGAATTATGGGAACAACTGAGGGGTCGCCTATGGTCCGCATTACATTCATAGAACTTGCAGGGTCATCCACAGTCTGCATTGCAGATGAGTAAGGGTCACCAAAACTATCCCTTTTGAGATTTTTCAAAGTCCTTAGATTCATTGCAAAGTTTCTAGATGGGCACTTTCCAAGTCCCATTTTCATCTACGCTAGCACAGACGAAAAGATGCCATGGAAATTGCCCACTTTGGGAGTTTGCTATGTCCAGTAACATTCGTTAGGAGCTAGGTTACATCATGCCTACTCTTCAAGAAGGGGCATTTTCCAAGGCCCATTTTCATATGCACTAGCACAAATGAAAATGGGTCTTGGAAAGTGCCCATCTCTAGACTTTGCCATGTCCAACAACTATCACTAGGAGTTGCATTGCAAGCCTGGTATTGAAGAAAGGGGCATTTTCCAAGGCCCATTTTTGATTGCGCTAGCATAGATGAAAATGGAACTTGGAAAGTTCCCATCTCTAGACTTTACCATGTCCAATAACATTCATTAGGAGCTAGGTTATGTCATGCCTGCTCTTTAAGAAAGGGGCATTTTCCAAGGCTCATTTTTGTGTGCACTAGTGCAGATGAAAATGTGCCTTGGAAAGTGCCCATCTCCAAACATGTCTAGCTATTCAAGAAAGCTACAAGTCACTAGAGATTGCAAGAAAATCTCGGGCACTGTACGAGATGAGCTATTGCTAGCGAGTGAAAAAGAGAGAGAGAGAGAGAGAGAGAGAGAGAGAGAGAGAGAGAGAGAGAGAGAGAGAGAGAGAGAGAGAGGGAGGGAGAGAGGGAGAGAGGGAGCAAGGGAAGGGAGGGAGGGAAGGAGGGAAGGAGGGAGGGAGGGAGGGAGGTAGGGAGGGAGGGAGGGAGAGAGAGAGAGAGAGAGAGAGAGAGAGAGAGAGAGAGAGAGAGGGAGAGAGAGAGAGAGAGAGCATTTCGACTTGCATTTGACAAATCTCCTTAAGGTTCTAACAACCTACACTACCAAATGCTCTATGAAACACCTTAATCAAACCGTTGATGGATCTATTATGAGTTTGTAGCCTATTCCATTCCATAGAATATCGCCGATGTACATCTATGTTTAGCTATCCACTCTTTGATAGCCATTTCGTAAATTGCCAAGGCTCCACAACCTTTTGGTGCATGGTTCATCTTTGCTCCTAGCATTTTCAATCCAAATTCTACATTGCATGCAAGATTCTTTCTCCCTTCACTAAAAACAAACCCTTTCAAGGGGCCTTTCCTTCTTTTGAGAAGAGAAAAATATTTTTGCATTATTTTTCCTGTAAATTAATCATTGGCCCATATGGTAGGCCAAAAAACCACAATGGTTGATTGTAAGTTCTGATTGGTGACTATTCTTGGTGAATAGCTATGATTTGGCTATGTTTAGGGCATATATCACCCCCATAAATGCATGCATTTTCACTAACCAAAAGTTGAAGAATAATCATCAGAGTTCTTGCTCCTGGAAAGTACGATGGGGGGGGAGATTTGGGGAGACATCCTCCCAGTAATAAATACAAGGAGTATTCAAATATCAATTCATTTTCATCTATTGAATACCAATACCTACATCTGAGTGCATCTATTGACTCATTGACAAAGGATTCCTTGGGAAAAGAGACTTTGTTGCTTGATACAGAGTTAATAGGCCCAATTTTTTGTTCCCCTTCCACTCATACAAAGTTTTTCTATACTCTTTTTGGTCCCATGGTATCTCTCCAAAGAGACCTAGCATTAGAATCTGAGTGGGGATCAAATGGCTGCACTTAATAAAAGCTAGCGAGTTCAAAAAGGAAAAGGGATGGATGCACCTTCTTCTTTACCTCTTGAAAGATCACTAACACTTATGTAAAGGGCTAGCTGAGCTCTGCAATCGAAGCATTTTAAGAAAGAGAATGTGACTCGTCCATTTTTTAAGCAATTAGATTCTTTAATTAGATACTTCTTACTAAGAGGAACACCTAGAATTCCTTGAACCATTTTTTAATAGAGAAAAACTCCATCAAGGGATTATCAAACAAGACATGAATGAAAGGATTATGGTTATCCCTATTACATTTCAGTGTCAATCTTCCACGTGGCACATATCAGTGAGAGAGAGCTACACTAGGTGTACAGTATCTAAATCTGAACAGAGGGAGTGACACAGCTTTATTTGCGTTCGCGATTTTGTTGAAAATTAAAACCTTGCACACACACTCGCACGCATGTGTGCGCGAATGCGTACACACATGCATGCACGCACATAGAGAGATGTTTTTTATGCTCAAGCATAAGGTTTGAATACTACCCACATCACCATATTCATGTGTAATGGTTAGAGCTTGTGTAGTTGGCAAGACTTGTATGCTACTCTCTCACACCAATAGCATAGTCCCAGCCTTCATCATCTCGCATACTGTGTTCTTAAGCCTTGGTTGGGAAGATAGGTGTCGTAAACACCCCTCCCTTGTTATGGAGGTCACCATAAGAATAGGTAATTAACCACAAACTTATCAAGCTTGAAGTAGTGATAAATTGGGATGATTTTATAGTAAGTATAGACACAAAATGTTTGTGAATTGAGAGAAGGAAAAAAATAATGAAAGGGTTTTAAGAGAGAATTAAGATCAGATAAAAGGAAGGAAAGGTACCAAAATAATAAAGAAAAGTAAAGAAAAATAATAAGAAATAGTTTTTAAAAAGTGGGAGGGAAATGGAGCGGGAAATTGTAGTAAAACTAAACCATTAAGGGATTAGTAAATAAAGAAGGGGGAGGGCTTTTTCAAGGTAGAAAAAGGAGGTAAAGATAGAAATAAAGGGAGTTAGGATTCATTAGTTAGATAACTTAGAAATAAAGATTTAGAATATAAAAAATGAGAGGGGGAAACATAGATTAAATCTAAAAGTGATAATAGATAATAGAATAAGGTAGTAGGAAAGGAGAGGGGGGTAATAAAGGTACAATACAAAAAGAAAAGAAAATTTTAAATGAAAATAACAGAGGGGTGGGAGAGTATTACATGTAATATCACATGCGAGTCAATGATGATGTGACTGGTGAGGAAGTGGTCGAAGAAGGCGAGAGAGCTATAGGCGAAGCAAGTCATGACAAAGGCCACAAAAACCAGCGAGGGTAGAAAAGGACAGTGTGGTCGAGAGGGCTATGATAAGAGAATTGAAGTTGAGTGAGGCAAAAAAAGATCATAGCAAATGGTTTGTAGTAGGAGGCACAATAGTAGAATGAGTCATGGAGTAGATGGAGTTCGAAGGTGTCATGAAGGAGGTTTTAAATAGGGACAAGGATGGTGAGTCACGAGGAAGAGATGAGCAGTCTCGCAACAAGAAAGAGGGGGTTAGTTAAGAACACTAATTAGCAGTGTAGTTAGGGTGTAAATAGGGAGTAATTAGAGAGCCGTTAGGGTGTAGTTAGGGGGGATATTATAGAGATCTGAGACTAGTAGGTTATACATATACATATACATATACATGCATGTGTGTGTGTGTGTGTAAACACACACACACACACACACACACACACACACACATACATACACACATACATACATCCATGCATGCATATATTTATTTATTTATATAAATATATATTTATATGCATGCATGCATGCATGCATGTGTGTATGTATGTAATTACATACATACACAATGCATGCATATAAATATATTAATATAAATAAATATATGCGTGCATGCATTTGTGTGTGTGTATGTGTGTGTGTGTGTGTGTGTGTGTGTGTGTGTGTGTGTCCTCTCTCTCTCTCTCTCTCTCACACACACACACACACACACACACACTATATTAGAGAATTTGGGAATTTCTCAAGTCCCACTTTTAATTAGGGTTTACGATTTGACCATGTGGCTAAATCTTAACACTTTTTTTGAAAGTGGGACTTGGGAGGGTTCCCTATTATAGTGTTTAGGGCAGATTTCACTTTCAAGTAAGGGGTTAAGATTTGACCATGCGGCCAAATCTTTACCATGTTGGGAATTCCCAAACTATCTGAAAATTCCCAATTTCCCTAATATGGTGTGAGTGAGAGAGAGAGGACACACACACACACACACACACACACACACACACACACACATATACATAGAGAGAGAGAGAGATAGAGAGGATACACACACACACATATACATGCATGCATATATATATATATATATATATATTTATATTAATATATTTATATGCATGCATGCATGCATGTGTGTATGTAATTATGTATGTATGTATGTGTGTGTGTGTGTGTTGATAAAGTGCGGATCGTACTAGCCTAATGCACACAAGATCAGTGGAAGAACTAAGGAGGCTCAAAACACACTAAATAAGACATGAAAGGGAGATAGCAAATTTATATCTCTTGTAATGTGTATGTTCTCAACAATACATGATAGGCCTCTTATATAGAGAGAGCCTTTAGAATAGTCAACACATGTGGGATCCTTTGATCCACATCTCTCCTTGTGGATATCCTCAATCCACATCTTCACATCACGAAGTCCACATCCTACGGTGGCTACTTTGATTCTTTCATATACCATACCTTAGCCTCTAATTATGTGCTCATGGCATCACAACTCTCAACACCTTCCCTTGGTGCCATGATCCTTTGGCTACTGCAAGGTGGTCAGATGTGAGTTACAAGATCAGATCCTCCCCTGGGTGCTTCCATAGCTACTCTCAGGTGGCCAAGCTTGATTTACAAATATATGGGCTGAAGGTGGGGGCTGAAGGTGGTCAGGATGGGCTTCTGAATGCTTCATGTTGATGGCGTTCACTTCTTTGCCTGATGTAGCTTGATGCATGATGCTTTGTTCTTCCATATGCCTTAATGCTTTATGTGTGGATACCATGTTCTGTGCTATGGTCATCTCATGCACTTGTGCTTTTGGCATGCTTTTTGTATTCATGCGTCGCTTTTTCATTTGTTGCAAAGGTCTTACCATGAGCTTCATTTTGCTTCAATGGCAGAGTCTAATTGCATATAATGATTCTAATCTGATTGGTGCATAGAACTCAAAAAGAGGATCACTTTTCCTTTTTGGAGCGTGTGCAAATTTCTCCTGGATTGCAGGTTACGGCTTGTCGAAGATTCTATGAAGAAGAGGCCTTTGATGATGATGAGGCATAGGGATTCACATGCAGAATTCAAACTGTGCTTAACAAGAGGCTGTGTGCTTAGAAGGCAGTGTGCATGCTGCTGTGGCATAACTAACCTTAACTATAACCATGGTGGGTTCAGTTAACTAGACCAGAGTCTAATCTGCCATGTGTCACATCCGTTAATTAACCCTATCCAAAAGGGCAACCTTACCCTGGTCAGTTTGACCCAACCTTATCTGCCATGTGGCAGAGGGAGGTTTAGAGAGAGAAGCTGGCTGGCTTCTTCATGGTGGAGGCGACGACTTGCAAAGGAGAAGGATGGCGCATGATCTACGATGGCATGGAAGAGTCGACAATCCGTCAATGGCTGTCTATTCATGCAGGTTGAGTCGCTGGAGAAGCTTGGCGTGGCTCACCATCCATTGGCAGTTTGTGGAGAGCTCCTACCTCTAGAGCGTGGTTCATCCATCTGTAGAGCCGTGAGCAGCGTCGCTTGTGGATCTGTAGGCTCAAAGATGAGAATGCGTACTACTTGCTGGAGACCATTGGAGAAGGCTTTAGAGCATGTGCCCATCGGTGTTGAGGAAGCTAGGGCTATGGAGCGCTGGGCATGGAGCGGTTGGCCAAGTGCTTTGAGAAGCTTTGCTTCAAGTCTATTGCTTGAGAGGTCGCTTGAATAGTACCTTGCTTGTGTTTACCATGAGGCTCATTAGAGCTTTGGAGGAGGTGACTATGGAGGAGTCCTAGAGGTCATTGCTATTGTTGGTAGAGAGCCGGTTATTGCAAGGTGTTGGCATTTCGTGAAGCAGCTTAGTTGTTGGATGTGCTTCAGCGCTGGGAGTTGTTTCCTTGGAATCTCGAGAGCGTGGAGGCAGATGTTTTGCAGCAAACTGGTTAATAGAGCAAGTAAACTAGTCGTAGCCTTAGTCCTATGAGGTCGTCTCTGTGCATTAGCTACCGGACTGTAGAAGGCATGCGAGTTTCTACTAGAATGAGTCATTGTAGATCAGAGTTGCCTCACTTGGAGCTTAGCTTGAGTAGTTGTTAGAGAATAGGCTGCCTTTGTTGAGTGCTTGTTGATGAAGCGGAAGGTCGGCTGTTCGAGGGTGGAGGCTGACAATTGACCAAGATGTTTGCAGTTCTAGATGCAAAGCTGCTGCCAAGAGCTGCTGCCAGGATCTAGAGCTTTAGAGCTTCTAGTTCATAGAAGTGTATGGAGGCTGGGTCGTTCCTAGCATAGAGGAGACTTGGAGCCTTGGTTGTCGGGTCCTTGGGTGCTGTACAAAAGCCTTGGAGGTCGTTGTCCTTGAGCTTTAAGGTGCGGATTCAAGAGTAGAGCTATGGAAGCCCGAGAAGTAATCTACTCTCACACAAATGAGGTCTAAAAGCCTACCTTTCTCTCAAAATTAGATTTTTGATCCTCTCTCCCTATCTTTTGAAGCAAGGAGCGCTCAAGCTCACAATGAGTTGAACTCTCTAAATGAAGAACTCTCGAGATCTAAAACTAATCTTACATTCTAAAACTAATCTAGGAATGGGAGCAATCCTAGTGAACTACTAATGAGCTAAACTAGGAGAGCTAAACCTATGCTCTGATACCATGACAAAGTGCGGATCGTACTATCAGAACGGGGTTTTTGGCCATAGAAAGGGCGAGAATTAGGTAGAAAGAAACTTAATAATAACCAAATAAAATGTTTGACACATCTAGCAAAAAGAACAAAAAACTGTAGAAAAGAGTGTTACTAAAAACATGTATACATTAAAAATGAAAGAACTTACTGGTAAAAAGTGTCTAAAAGAAACTAAAGACTATATATATATATATATATATTAGAAGGATAGATAAAAGTACTTAAAGATAGATGTAAAAATAATAATAATTACACGTGGACATAAAGTGAAAAAGTCTATCTTGAGATCTGTGTGAAAAACTTAACGTTACGTAACGCTTGAGAGGAGAATCCGTGTTCCCAGTAATCAAAAAGGGATGGGAAGTAAACAGTCGTTGAATCCTTCTTAGGCATTGAAAGAGGTTCAGATAAGAGTGTGTTGAGAGTTCATGCTCAACATCATGTGATCACATGCGCATAGCACCATCATGTGATCATAAGTGCATATCACTAACCTTATAGAGTGCTATAAAGGAAAGGGTTAGATCCCCTAACCCTAACCCTAAATGGGTTTGTATATATTCTATTTTTTCAACTAAATCTAGTGTACAGTTAGTCATTTGTGGTGTGCTCTCTAGCTGTGGCCTCTCTCCTCATCTCCACTCTTCTCCTCTCCCCTCTTCATATTTTGTCATGGTATCAGAGCTCCCTTGCTTTCCGTTGAGGCATTGTGATTCTTGAGAGTGTGAGAGAGATTGTGAGATTGAGAGTTCTTGAGTGTTCTCCGTTAGAGTCCACTTCCGGTGGTGAGAGATCTTCATCCATTCTTTGAAAGAAAATTTCCATCCATTCAACTCCATTTTGAGAGTTCTTCACTCAGAGAGATTCAATGATAGTACTAGTGGTAGTATGGCATAAATGGTGGTAATATCTCCTACTTTCTCGCCAGTTTTTGTTTACAAACAGGCTACCATTTTTTTCCTTACAAAAGGTTTGCAAGAGACAGAAGCACTCCTCATTCAACAAGATTGCAATCCATAGCTCTTGCACCTAGCACGTTGGGGTTGGATTACAATTGAGTGGTGAGGGAGAGAGTGTTCATTGTAGTTGTAGAAGTGGTCGACTATTCCAATATCTAAGTATTGAGGTTAGGATTTACCAAAATTGCAAGCTAGCAATTGAGGTAATGAAATTTTGAAGAGGTTATTTTGATCTTTTTTTTAAAACTAAATCCCGGTGCAACTTGCACATACCACACTTTGTATTCGTGTGAGACGCTAGTTGTCTTTGGAGAGATCGGACTAATACATGTATGTTTCTAGGATTTTGGCTTGGAAAGCTATAAGTATGGAGACAAGCAGTAGATGTGTAGGTACTAAAAGTATACCAAAGAACGATCTTCAACTAGGAGGCAAGTTACAAATGTAGTTGTAAACATAGAGGCCTCCCTCATTCATTCTAAGCACAAGGTAGTTGATGAGCCAAAAGTAACCTACCAAGTCGGCCTTTCCATGCAGCTTTCATTGCCTTAACCTTGTCCTCTAGGATTGGTAGAAACTACTTTGGAAGAGGATGACGGGCGAAAATTCATTCTCTATTTTTCTTAACAAAAAATGGTTCTTGGGAACATTTAGATCCAAACAACCTGCATCAAAAGTTTTAGAGTTTCTCAAGGCTTGTGATACATGATGTAGAAAAACTATGTCATGGGCCCGCCAAAGTTACAGCCAGTTGTCCCTATTTCAATATTTTTCCCAATACTTTACCATGTGATATATGAAGTTATCTCTCAGTAATTACATATGCCACATGGTGAATAATATTTCACCACTCGATAAATTCTAGCTATGCAAAAAGAGAAGAGAAATAGGTATGAAAAATAAGTAATATAGATACAAAATATGCTGTGAAGCAACACTTGCCGCTGCTCCCAAGATGAGAGGGTCCAATCTTTTGTCATTTCCACTCCCAAGGTGAGAAGGTGAGAGCTCCTCCTTTGCCAAGCACCAATCCTCCAAGCAAGTGGTCTAGTATCACATTGCTTGTTTTCCATGCTTTTGAGATTGGTGTATCATCCTGCTGCTATGATTATGATTTGTGAATGGTATGAATGATGCTCCATCCCAAACATATGCAAAGGGTGTAGCTCATAGTGACTGAAGTCCTTAGGATGAAAATTTTCCTCAGGTCTTTAAGGTCATGAATGGCAATCATACATCCCAACTCCTCTTCCTATCCTACATACTCAGCAATCCCTACCTCCAACAGATTCAATGCTATTGTCTTTTCTTTATCAAGAAGCCTAGTAATTCTTTCCTTCATCCAAGGCCTGGCCTAGAGAGTGGTTCATGGTCCCTGGGCTTGTGACACAAGGGGTTGGATGGGACTACTTCCGAGATGCAGGTGCCTAGACTCTCTCTAGAAAGAATTACCCTGCATCTTGATAAAGAAAAGTTGATATCCCTCAACATTTGGGGGGTAGGGATTGTTGAGTTATAGGACCCGAAGATAACTTGGTATGTATGATTGTAGTACATGACCTTAAAGACTTGAGGAGAAACTTTTCGGCTGAACACTTCAATCATTGTGAGCTACACCCTTTGCATATGTTTGGGACTGGAGGCGCATTTATACCAATTTTCAATCATTATCATAGCACTATGGTAATGAACCAATCTCAAAAGCATAAGAAACAAGCCATAGGACTTGCTTGGAAAGCAACATTCGATAAATTTGGCCAGAATTCATTCTACTCCCAAAAGCCTTTAGTAAGTATGAGGATTGCATGCTTACAATGCAACATGATGATGTAATATGATGTGATGCATGATGATGCAACATAATGTGATGCATGGTGATGCTACATGATAGGATGCATGACAATGCTAGATGACAATCTACATCAATTTCAAGCAAATTCTAGGAAAGTAGACTCAAGAGGCTCAAAAATGAGACTCAAATTTTGATTTTATTACATCATCCTAACAAAATGTATGTACAAGGAATTTATTTATGCCTACCATATGGACATGGAGGAGCTTCCTATGAACATGCTAAGGTGACATATTTAGCACTGAAGTTGACGACATTGAATGTTGATCGTGCTTTCTCATCCCAATCATTTTGCTATTTAGCAACTTCTTGAAGTTGATCTAGTGTCAGTTGTGTTGTAGAGGTTGTTGTAGAAACCTTATACCTTGCAAAAAGTTCATAAAATAACTCTCTTTGAAGAAGAGCAGATGAAGCTTCAAATGAACATAACTCAATCTCTTTCTACACCTTAGAATGATGAGTTTTTTGTAGCAAAATGAAGATGACAACCCAAACTACATGAACAACTTGAATATTGTGGAAGATGCCTCAGGGAGAGGAGCTAGCACCTTGACAGAAGCAAGGGCTTCACACTCATGAAGAGAGTGTCGGCTCTAATACCATGTTGAAGGATCGAGGGAGAGAGAGGGGGGGGTGCACAAGAGATGACTAACTCTACACTATACCTGAATGAAAGTAGTTAAACACTCATCAAAGATTTCTTAAACCATATGCTAAAAAATGGCAAGAGCAAATTCAATAACACGCGACATTTGAAACATATGCATCCCAATTGGTGACAGAGATATTCTTCTATTTATCAACAGGGGCATCTGCACATCGTAATAGCCACAAATACATCTAGAAAAGAATATATTTCATCTTGGGAAACAATGTCTAGTACAACATCCGCATCACCTAGTCTCACATCCACTGCAGCATTCTCTTTTACTTCATTTCTACTTCATGAGTAACCTCAACTATGATACTCTATCAATGTCCACTATCGTCAAACCGAAACAACTCTACACACATATTTCTCAAATGTAATCATCGAATTAGCAAATGAAGTTACAAAGGCATTGTGAATCTAATCGAGATATCATCATCATCATTGATCCCTCGAAGCCAATTAGTTTTTCTAGATATAGGGGCCATGCAACCCTATTAGTTTCCCCAATTGCCTCTTATGACAATTTGATTAGCCTCCAATTTAACATTTTCCACATTGCAATGCTTCAAACTTGAGAGCCAACATTCTTCCGAGTGCTCTTCAAGCTGCGAGGCTACCCAAAAGCCACCGCTGCAAACTCTTACTCTTCATCCAAACTCGAATCAGACTGCAAGTGTGCACCAGGAACCCCAACTTTGCTCGGTCCCGCATCACTTCGTTCACTCAACCCCGGTCGCAACTGCTTTGCAAGATCAACTCCACTCCAACTTGCATCAGTCATCTCTTGTTGCCTCTTCCATAACCATATCTTCAACCGCCAATCCTTTTTAATATCCATCAGCCACTATAATGGATGCGTTTTAGACTAATCCACTGGCTGATGCGCAGGCCAGTACTCAAGAGGAAGTACCTCTTCAATTCACGCACCCTATGGCACTTGTTGTTAGCGCTCTTCTTGTGTAGCTGGGCGCTCTATTACAATCAGTTCGTAAGGAGGGGGATCACGCAAACCAGGGAAACCACCTTGTCATCCACAACAAAACCTCTCTATAACACAATCGCTCTTTGCTAACAAGACCACCAAAGAAATGTTCAATATAAAACACCACCCAAATTCTAGTTCTAATAGTAAAAAACTACATGCACCTAGAATGTTGAAAGAACAAAGTGAAACATCTTTGTTGTGTTTGCAATTGAAATGGCTCCAAATTGCAAGATAAACAATTACTGAGCAATTGATTCCATGAAATACATCTTTATTAATCGGAACATAGAACTCTCAAAAAATAAACACTACTATGGCAACCTTTTCCACAAAGCACACTGAAAGTATCTCCTCTTATAGAAATGGATACCAAAATAGCCTCACAAGAACAATCTCTGACACAATCCACATGCATTGTGTACTGATCTAATACTCACATGGGTTTGATAGTTGGGAGGTTTTTTGAGGCACATCCCCATCCATTAAATTGCAATAAAGTCACTACAATTCTCCCTCCTAGATGGCATGTAATTGTGCTTCAAATCTGCAACTTCCACATCTCAATTGACCCTTATCGTCAATCGCATGGATCATTACCCATTGGCTCCTCCGAATTAAGAATTGTATTCTGAGAAACCTAAATGGAGATTATCTTGGTTTGTAAATCTTTTTTTCCTTTACCAATTAAAATTACCTTGGAATATTCAACATCTCACTTGTTTTCAACCACAAAATGAAAATCTTCAATGAATGTAAAGAGCATTGTACTGCTCAACAAGACGAGTGTAGAATTTAATGTTCTTAAGGTAACGGATTCTCCAAGCTTGCAACTATTAAACCTCTAATGTGTTCCCTTGGACGCAGTATGGTTTCATATGTTTTTCAATCAAAAATCTGTCAGAAATTTGTATATATATGTTTGATTTGAACTTGTGGTAAGGTCTCAAACAGCAACCTGTGCAGTTTCACACTTGATTTCAGCAAAACTGCATAGAGCACATGCATCCTTGCAAAGAGCCCACAAAGGTGGAAACGTTCTGAACATCTAAAAGGAATATAGCAGACTCACTTTTATGCTACTCCCAACTTCAGAAGCTCATTATATTGTAAATGATCATTTATGTAAGCTCGAAGCATATGGTATACTGTACAACACCAGCTAGCAGAATAAGTGTCAATGAATTGGGTTGTCATGGGATATGACAATGTATTTACAATCAATGCCATACATTACAAGTCTCAACAATGATGTGGCCCAAACATGCCATTCATCTGTGCACCCTCGGATTCTCGTTCACCTACCATAACCGCCTTTTGGACAAGAAGTTATGGAAATCCCAGCTTCTTTTATTGTGAGACTCTTTCTCCAGTTCAGAAGACGAACTTTGAAACTGAGGCTCCACTGATGAAGAGGACGCATTTTTGGCAATTGATTGACCATCTGTAACTGCTGTTAGATCTCCATGGTCACGAAGCTCTTCATCTTGACAAGCAACCAAACTTTTTCCAGCATCTAAGGATTTGTTGCTCCAATCCTTAGAGCATGAAAGGCAAGAGTTGCACTTTTGAAAGCATTTCTTGTGAAAAGATGCATGGCATATCTTACAGTTTGTTACATCATCTTCCTGTTTCATTTGACATCACAAATTAGTAGAAAATGACATGTAACTGGTCGTCTAGAAACTGATACAATGAGATCAAAGATGTGAATCCTAATCAATGAAACTCAAGTCAAGATTGCTAAGTACTGTGAGCTAAACTTATGCCATACATTCTCAGATTAAAAAAAGATCAGAATGGCAAAATTAAACATATCTCTAAAGAACAAACAGATATTCCAGCATCAGAGTCACACAAAACCAACCTGAAAAGGAAAGATCGGACTGAATGGATCTTCACATAAGATTCCAGCACCACACCATTCTCCTGTATCTTGGCAAACAGAACACTGTTTTGTAATGTGCGCTTTCAAGTTTTCTGATATAGCTGTAAGCAACCCTGGCAAGACTGCAAAACCAAAAACCAAGCCATATATGCCTTAGTTGGCCATCCTTGGTAACCAAAAGATTACTTGTAAGTGCCCATTTTATGATTAATTTGTGACAGAATCTGATTCGTTAATGAAGAAACTTGGGTTGAGGCTGGGACTTGATTTTCGTTACTGATCAGAGTCCTAACGCAGAAGTAAACCAAACAACTGTTGATGAGTTACCCATGGTAATGACGTTCAAATGCATGGAGGTGAAGAGTATTTTTATGTTTGACTGGAGAATTAACATTTAGCATGTGCAGAACCATTTATACAAACATTACATGTAGAGAATGCCCTGGGATTGCCAGATGAGTTTTAATGAAGAATTTCTAATTCCTCAGATGTTGCTTTCAAAGCCTTCTAGATGGTCATAAATACCACAAGCTTAGGGCAGTGATTGAGCAATATATATCCATCAAGCGTTCATTGACAGCCTACATCTCAAAGTTACAATGGAACGGGAAGGGAACGAGAAACTGAAACATTGGGAACAACAATGCCACATCATCCACTTCCATGGCAATAGGAATGAGGAATGGGAATATCAAGAAGACATGAGAATGGCAACACTATTATCGTAGATCTATATGATACCAAAAGTTAAAAGAATTCTGAAATAGAGAATCCTAGGTTTTGAAAGCAAATATCAACACAACCAATTTGATTCGGAGCTGCTACAAAAATAGATTTCCATGTTTTCAATTGTAACCAATTTTAACTAATAGATCAATTACCAATTATCAATTATAATGACCATATTACATACTACATGGACTTTACATCAAACTCAGGAGTCACTAATCCAACTACGTTACAGTCCCCATAAAAACAAAAACAGTAGAGTCAAAGATTAAAGGCCTTTCAATTTCCAGAATCAAGGACCCAATGCCCAAAGCGACCAAACACCAAGACACAAAACTATGACTATTAGAAATTTGGGAAAGCCCATGCAAACGTTCAGCAACACATTCCATATTTTTGGGGACGTTTGGTATGTGTCCCAATCGTCATAACTACGATGTTCTGGCGGTGTGTGCATGAGCGTGTATATCCAAGTATACATTCATACATATACCTACCTACCTACCTACCTCTCTCTCTCCCCCCCCTCTCTCTCTCTCTCTCTCTGGACAGCAAGGGGGTCATAGCGTCAGTGGCATGGCGACAGCCACGGCATGTGGCAGATGTGCGACTGGAGTACGGCTAGACTTTCTTTGGCCGGAAGAGTGCTGGTACTCAACCAGCTTCTACTAGCGACTATGTGGTACGTTGCATCATGTTGGTGCTTTCATGCTGACTCGATCCTCAGGTGAGGAGATTGCTCCGAAACTACTTGTGGAGTGGTGGCAACGGTTCTGAGGACACTAGGGCTAGGGTTTCATGGGATACTATCACTTTACCCTCCTTGCAGGGAGGACTTGGGGTTCTTGATCTTGAGATGCAGAGCAGAGCCCTTTTAGTCAAACTTCTTGTTAGAGATTTGACTCCAGGAGATCAGCTTTTGCTCCTTACTCCAAGGATATTCCCTGGGTGTGTGGTCTTCGTCTTGGATGTAGCTCACAACATACACTCAATAGAATCCTCCAAGATTTTGGAATTGGTCTTGTCCTAGTCGGAATAATCCTTGGCTGTGGTGTGTGTGGAGGGACCCCAGGGAGCAATAGTACATCTACCTCCCCATCCTTTATATTGTAATACTGACGGTACAGCTCCTCCAAGTATGCTATCATCTCTCTCTCCACACACACACACACACACACATAACTACCTACATGTATGCATACGTGTGAGTCTCTGTGCAAACGTGCATGTGAGACAAGCACACACATGCATAACATGTGTGTGTGTGTGTGTGTGTGTGTGTGGGGAGGGAGAGGGAGAGAGAGAGAGAGAGAGAGAGATGCTATGATAGCCCCGACAGGATTTATGGGACCGATCCAAAAATCCACAAGTATCTCTGCCACGTAAGAGACTTGTCAAGATGCCAAAATTGATTTCCATGCTCTTGAATCCATGGCTGTGGAAGCAATATATTGTAGGCTTTCTTGGTAGAAAGATCTGCAAATGAGAAAGAAGGATAACCTAGAGGTCCCCCAATCCTACAAAGGAAGAGTAGTAAACAGGCAGGAGCTGGGCTGAAAAGGCTGCAGCATTGTACTGAAAATGTGTCAAACAGGCCTGTGATCTCCCTCAGGAAATTGTGAAGCCATGGTCATCCAGCACATGTTTCACTGTAGAAATACCCAAACAATGCAGAAAATACGCCTTTATAGGCTGGAAGTGTGCTAAAGGAGAAGCCAACACACGGATCCATTGGATGCTCTGCAGATGGAGAGTGCTCTCAGGATCCGGAGGACGGTCTAGGAGCTGCTACCAATCCTAGTGGGAATCAGATGGCCAAAATCATCTGTATGAAGAGAGCCAATCAAACAAGGAAAGCATAACTGTCCATGGCTGGCGTTGCTCCAAAACGGTGAGTAAAAACGTGGGTCTTATGAGGTAACACATGATTCAAACCCCCACGCATCTTGGGTGAACATTCAACAAACATAATTGTATTTGAGGAGACACAATGCCTTACGATCAGTTTTAGTGCGCCAAAGACATTTCATAACCTTGAACACAAATTTCTCAATGTCCGAGGAATAAGTGGCAAATGGAACTGGATATATGCCAAGAGAATGGACTGCACTATTCGGAGATGAGCATGCAGTGTCCAATTAGACAGTTTCCAATAGTCTATCTTTTGAAAGAGCTTCTACAGTAACCCAAATTGTATTTGAGGAGACACAATGCCTTACGATCAGTTTTAGTGCGCCAAAGACATTTCATAACCTTGAACACAAATTTCTCAATGTCCGAGGAATAAGTGGCAAATGGAACTGCACATATGCCAAGAGAATGGACCGCACTATTCGGAGATGAGCATGCAGTGTCCAATTAGACAGTTTCCAATAGTCTATCTTTTGAAAGAGCTTCTACAGTAACCCAAATTCTCTCTAGTGGCAAAGAAACATGCCACCCAATGGGGTATCCCAAATGACACACTATCTGACAAGGAGGCAACAAGATGCCAGGCCACAAAGACAATCCAGCCACACTCACGCAAGGGCAGGAATTCAATTTCAGCCGAGCTGCAAGACCAAACAGATGAAGTGCCTGCATACGGTGCCGAACATCTGATTTTGAATTCCGTAGAAAGAAGAGTCATCTACATAGGCTTGGGTAACAAGAGGTACACCTACAAGAAAATCAATCCCATTCAACAGTGATACGAAACATGTGTGTGTTACATAAACATATACACACACGTACACAGATATTACATCTGTGTGTGCGCGCACGCGTTGGAATACTAGAAACTGGCAACTTGGCCATTATATGTCTGTTATCGCATTGCTCAATCCATACCGGTTGCCTATATCCAATTCTATTCGCCATTGATAATGTTTACCAAGCATGACATTGCTTCTCTTATGTCTAATATCATGGAGCTGCGACAAAAGTAAGAAATCACCGGACTTTGGTCAATGTTAGAACAAGTGGGGCATAGACTTCTGTAAGGACAAACATCGTTGAGAAGTGCCATGAGTCAAGGACAACAAGCCAAGATCTGTCCAAAAGGAAGAACCACAATCAAAACTTGCCACATGAATAACTTTTGCCAAAGAGGGAGTTTGGAAGCCCAAATGTGCTGCAATCTTTACAAGGGATAGGTCTCATAGACGAGATATGGTTGGCATGAAGGGAAACTCAAGGAGCAAGCATTAAGACCCTATACAAAGATGCAACCATGATGTCAGCTAGGGGTAGTTCATGGCAAACATGATCAACAAATTGGAGAACCCAATCTTTGAGACGATCAACAATCTCAAAATCAAACATGTGACAAGCTAATAGAAAGCCCTACTGTGTAGGGTGCCAGTGACCAAAAGTAGTGGAAGATAACTGCATAATCAAGTGTCGTATCATATAAATCCACGTGCGTGAATTATAGCATCACTTTCCCTTTGTATGCAAGAATATGCATGTAAATATTTAGGATATTCAGTCCCCCATGCATTTTAGGTGAGCAAAGATGATCCACTCAAAGCACCTAGAGGACTTTGCAGCGATGCTATAGGCCTTGAGAACCTTCATTGATCGAAGGTGTTCTCGCCTCCCTTGGCTTTGCAAGAACCTCGCTGCTCTTATTTTCTTCGGACCAAAGGAATTTCTTATGTGGATGATGTGATTGATGCGGCTGTAGTGGGATTAAGATCCCAATTTCCTAGTCAAGATTATCCATATTCTCATCGGCCATACTAGTGTGCTGGTCAACAACGCTCAACCATGCTAACATGCCTTTTACCTTCATGGCACTCCTTCTGAGAAAAACGGAGAGCAAGAATGAGCAAGAGAGAGTGAGCTGAACGTAGGTCACTCAAAAGGTAGACTGAATGAAGTGAAGTACAAACAAGAGATGAGGGGTTTTGTCTAAGTGACAAAACCCTATCTAATCACTAACCGTAGTTAGGGATTAGACTGTGGTTAGGGGGAAAAACCTCTAAAAGGGAAAAGTGCCCCTAACCCACTTATTACATTACATTGGCCACTACCTAGAATATAATAATAATTCTAACACCCCCCTACAGTGCCAATGTGGTGTACAAGGTAGTGATCAATCACCAAAAGGAGATAAGTTTAGGGCATTGCGAAATGCCTCAAACTTCTCACGTGAAAGTGCTTTGGTGAAGATGTCTGCAACATTGTCATGTGTTGACACATAGATCATACTGATCTCCCCTGCATGTAGCTTCTCTCTGACATAATGATAATGAACCTCAATGTGCAAACACAAGATTCTTAGCCACTGCTATAGCACTCTGACTATCAGTGAGAATTGGAGAAGGACCCTCCAATAAGAGACGAAGATCAGCGAACAAACATCGCAGCCAAACACATTCAACTGTCGCTCTGAAAGCTGCCATGTACTCAGCTTCACATGAGGAAGTAGCCACTGTAGATTGCTCGTGTTCAGCCAAGAAATGCAAGCTTTGCCCAGAAAGAAACAATTACCACTAGTGGACTGCCTGGTATCATAGTCTCCAGCCCAATCTAAATCACTGTAAGCATGCATCTACAAGTCACCCCCCCTAGGAAACATCAAGCCATAAGACTTTGTGCCTTGCAAATAACGGAAGATGAGCTTTACAGCCTGCCAATGTGTTGTCTTTGAGCTATGCATATATCTGCTCACCTGAGATACTACATACTGAATATCGAGCAGTGTATTGCACAAGTAGATGAGGCATCCAACAGCCTGGCTGTAAAGTGTGACATCCACTGATTCACCTTCAGCCCCGGCTCCATGGGAGTGGCTATAGGCTTACAATCATGCATGTTAAACCTATCTAAGAGTTTCTGCACATACTTGGATTGGGACATAACAATGCCATGCTTGTCTTTTATAAACTGGATCCCCAAATAAAAATTTAACATGCCCAAATCTGTCACGTCAACTTCAGCTTTGAAATCTGCAATTATATCCTCATTTGACCCTGTGAGCAACATATCATCTACATAAAGAATGATGACCAAAATATCCCTCCCATCATTCTTGATGTAGAGGGTGCTTTCCGTGGGACTATAGTATAACCCCTTACTTGCCAGGAATCTTGGCATACCAAGCACATGGGGCTTGTTTCAGCCCATATAATGCTTTGTTAAGCTTGCAAACCTGAAGTGCATTGCCAGAAAGTTCAAATCCAGGAGGTTGTTTGACATAAACCTCTTCTTGCAAGTCCCCATTAAGGAAAGCTGTTTTTATGTCTAACTGATGGACATTCCAAACAAAATTTGCAGCCATGGCAATAACTGACCGTATGGTGGTCATTTGGGATGTAGGAGCAAAAGTCTCCTCATAATCTATGTCTTTCTTTTGTGCATAACCTTTGGCAACCAGCCTTGCCTTGTGTACCTGTCTGGCTTCCTTTTCACCTTGAAAACCCACTTGGTACCAATGGCATGCTTACCTGGTGGCAAATCCACATCCCAAGTCTGATTTTTCTCTATGGACTGCAATTCATTGTGCATGGCATGCATCCAATGCACATTATCCTTTGCTTCTTCAAAAGAGTCAGGTTCCAAGAAGAGTCCCTGCATAAGCTGTCTCAACTGAAAGAGCCCCCCTTGCGTGCCTTACTGCACTACAAGTCCTACCAAGCAATGAGGCCTCAAGCCTACTCTCCCTGAGAGTCTATAGCAACCAATTCGGGACTGTTTTGGCTGCATGTATCTCTTGAATCTCTTGCCTGACAACTTCATCCACATCAGAGCAATTGTTGCAAGGAACGACGAAAAAAGACAAAAGTAGAAAATACTGGATCACCAAAGACTTTGTGATTCCTAGCTCTCCGGAGAGTCCAGAGTGCCCAGTAGCGAATCCAAGTAAAGAACAAATCAAAATCTGGCCATTTGGGATATATCCCAAACAACCAGAAATGCTTGCCAAAAACATCCCGAGAGAATCTCGATCTCAATCTATCACGAAGAATACCCAAGAAATTATGTGTCTCAGGGCCACACACACACACGCACACATATGTATATATACATACATATACCCACATATATATACATGTGCGTGCGTGCGTGCGTGTAGATATATGTATATGTGTGTGTAGATATATGTATATATCTATATATGTGTATATGTATAGATATCTGTGTACACACACTTGCCAAACATGATCAAAGATAGGTAAAATCGAATGTACGCCACCAAAATGGATTGAACTATCCTGTGGCGAACATGCAACGGCCAAGTTGCTAATTTCAGCTTTTTCTTCAATTTTGCAAGCACCCAATCAATTTGTTGGCGACGAGTAATCATCCAGCCCAAAGATAACTAAGATGGCGGACCAACTGAGTAGGCCGGACGATTTCCCCCCGCCATAAAAGATTATGCCAATATTTAGCATGCAATGGTAATAGCTTAGACTTTTGAAAATTCACATGTAGAGAACTAGTTGGGCCATATAATGATAGAGCTTGCATGAGGGATGAAAGATCCTTCTTGGGCCTAAGGGGTATACACTAAAATTTGGCATGGCATCTTGTGTGATTTTATGACTCCTATTTCTCCAAAAAGAAGAATCATCATTGAGCAACCATAGACTTCCATGAATTGGAATCCATGCAACATGTATGTATTCACAAGATCATCCATGTATTGAAGCATTGGATGCGTGGCTATCGCATACAACAGCACACTAAGTGGATATCCCTAGCGAACCGAACAACGGAAAGTCCAATTTTCAGAAATATCCCTAAACAATATACATGTACCAAATCCCAAAGCATGCATGGTATGCAAGATGAAATCCCATTGAACTGTGTCAAAGACCTTTGCAATGTCAACTTACAACAATGGCACATCCTACTCCATGTATTTTGCATATTCTATCCCAACATAGGCATTTGCAATATTATCAGTGATGTGCCTGCGAGGAATAAACCCATAGTGAGCAAGATGGAGGCCATCATGTAAGTATCCTTTGATGCAATCAACCACCATTTTGGTTATGATCTTATAAATAACTCGCATGAGAGTGATAGGTCTCCAATCAGCCAATGATTCACATATTTGCTTCTTTGGAAGAAGCTTGACAAGCCCTTTCTTCCATGAATCCAACATTTGTTGATTTTGCCATGCACTATTGATCATTTGCAGTAAAGTCAACTTGAGGATATCCTAATATACGAGGAAAAATTCAGGAGTGAGACCATCCCATCCTAGAGATTTCCAACTGCCACAGGATTTTATCGCATCAGATAACTCCCTTTCAGTAAAAGGTTCCTCCAGCTCCAAAGCCTGTGCATGAGAAACAATGGGAAATACATACTACAAAAATTGTCGTCTTGCAGATAGAACTTCTTGCGGAGGGAGAGCTGCATGCCCAAACTGTCGAGCAAAGTGAGCGACACAAGCTGTAGCAAGTTGTGATCGGGAGGCAGTCCAAACACCACCACGCATAAGGACTTAGCAAATACTTGCAGACTGCCTCTTGTAATGTAGACTATTGAAAAACTGTTTTGACGAACAACCTTTATCCAAAAAATTCCTGTGTCTTCCTTGCGATTTCTGATGGGACCCACCCTCAAATGCTAGACCTAGCCCCCATGAACTAACTGAATACTAGGAAACCATTCTCTTGCAAAACATTCTAGAATAAAATAAATAGAATTTGAAAGAAAAATTACCAAGCAAGTGGATATACTTTTAAGACGAGTGACATCCGTACTTATGTTTATGGACTCATCTCTTGGATGTCATCTTTATTATGTTACATTCAAGGTTACTTCACATGTTTTACTTGGATCTTTTCTCTTAAGCAAAAGTCCCAAGTTTGCAATGTGGTCAAACACTTTGTCGCCCTCAATCTGAATGCCAATTGTAGACCAAGGAATATCTATCTAATAGATTGCAACAATTTTTTGCTAAGAAGGGCAGCACACATCTTTTTATATTGAGATACATTCCTCAACAAAATGGGAAGGTGAAAGGGAAAATCAGTCACTTTCGGAGATGGGGAGATGTATGCTAAAAACAAAAGGGTTGACACACAGATTTTGGATGGAGCCACCATGTGCTCAATGTCCCACAAAGGCTCTTACGGTCATGATACCTTACCAAGCATGGTTTGGTCGTAAGCCCGATGTGGGCTACTTCCGTACATTTGGTTGTGTAGCATATGCACATATGCACATGGCAAACTTGATGTTGGCTACATTATTGAAAGCGAGGAGGGTAGACTTTATGACCAAGTAGGTGATCACTAGTGGAGATGTTATATTTGCTGAAAATGCAGATCTGCCCTTTGCTGGTCTTGACAACAATCAGGGTTCTTTCTGAACCATCCGACAGGCTGCTGCCCATTTCCCTTTGATGCTGCACCTGATTTGCCAGTGAAAAATCAGAATTTGCAGCAAGATACTCTAGTGGGTGGTGCCTCAATTCAGCCTAAGGCTGAGCCTCTTTCTCAAGAAGAAACTGATGATGCCATTGCACGAGAAAGTACAGCAGTGTAGGAAGCAAGACGGTACCTCGTTGGCTGCTCCGCACTCTTGAGGACAGCAAGCTTTTTGCACCACTTCCTAGCCATACACGGAATGGCACTAGAGACATTGGATGCCCATTTCTGTGAGTCTACTTGGGTCAGCAACATACTTGAAGGAAATGAGCCTAACAGTTTTGATGATGCACGAGACAATGTGCATCGGATGCAAAGTCATGCAAGCCAAGATTGACTCCATCAAGAAAAACACACTTGGGAGTTGGTGGGCTTGCCTGCCAGCAAGGAGGCAAATGGCATGACATGGGTGTACAAGCTCAAATCAAAATCAAATTGTTCCATAGACAGGTACAAAGCTCATCTCATGGCAAAGCGCTATGCATAGCTGAAAGGCATAGATTATGATCAAACATCTGCCCCCACTTCTAATATGACCACTGGTATGTGTGTGGTTGCATTGGCTGCATTCCATGGATGGAAGATGTTGAAATTCAATGTCCCCCACCTTTGAGCCCCCATATGAGGAGGACATGGGGGGGCATATGACTGTGAGGGGGAAAGATGCTGGGGGCAAACATGGGACTGCAGCAAGAAGCAAAATGGCTGCGCATCAGGGCTCCATGACAGGCTGTACGGGTGCAGCAGCAGCAAGAAATAGAGCCCCCTGTCAGCCCTATTTATAGACTGCCCAAAGGATCGACCAGTAACCGACCAGGCTAGTCAGCCAACAAGCCAAGGGCTGGTCGGTCCAGCCCTGGTAGAACCGACCCTAGGTCCAGCCCTGGGTTGGCCACCTCTAGGGACTACAAGCTCCCTATAAAATGCCCCCTTCCACCCTCACTTCATCATCAGCCACTAACGCCAACAAAAGCCAGTGCGGAGCTGAAGCGTACCCACAAGGGTTCTCAGTTTTCAGTCCAGCCCTTTGATGGTCCTTTTGTGCTCATCTCTGAGCTTATTTTGCCCACTGCTTGGTGGAGGAATAAGATATGAGTTCTCTCTCTCATGTACCTGTTTATACTCTATTGTCTGAGTAAGGTATTCAAGTGTGGTTTGCATCATCGAGTGTGCAACGGAGCTGTTCCTATTCCACATAGGTTATGAGGTTAGAGAGAGTCTTTCCTCCTCTCCAGCAGAAGATCCATCTGCTTGACATTAAAACTGCATTCTTTTACGAGGACCCTCAAGAGGAGCTCTATGTTTCTCAACCCATTGGATTTGTGGAATCTGGTAAGGAAGCCAAAGTATGCAAGCTGAGAAAGGACTTGTATGGTTTGAAGCAAGCTCCTCGAGCTTGGTATGCAAAGATAGATGCCTCTTTTACCAGCCACAGAATGCAGAATAGTCCACACGAGAGCACCCTCTATGTCAGGAAGGATGGGGGGCTTTTGCTCATCATTGTTCTCTATGTCGATGACATGCTGCTCACTGGTAGCCGTGAAAATTGGAGATTGTAAGGGTGAATTACATCAGATATTTGAGATGTAACATTTGGGATTGTACTACTATTTAGTTTATATAGGATGACAGACATATTGGACTGTTGCAGTCCAAGTATAGTGGTAAGCTCCTGGGACAGTTCAAATTTCAGAATTGCAAGCCCATCTCTACTCCTAATTGAGCCGGGGCTTAAGCTGTCTGTTCATGATGCCAGTGAACCTTTTGATGCCGTTGCTTACAGCAAGCCTGTGGGATGCCTTATTTATTTATGCAACACAGGTTCTAACATGCAGTATGCAGTCTCCCAACTGAGCAAGTTTATGCACCACCCAAAGACTTCACATTGGCAAGCTGTGAAGCGTGTGTTCCGTTAACTGCAAGGCACCCAATCTCTTGGTTTACTCTTTCCCGGTCATTTTTCACTACATGCTTACAGCAATTCAGATTGGGTTGGGTATTTTGATACTCCGTAGTCCACTAGTGGTAACTGTTTCTTTCTTGGACACTGGTGCATTTCTTGGTTAAGCAAGAAACAGGGATGGAAAAGCTTCAAAACAGCAAAACACTCCTGAAAAACACCTTGAAAAGCATGTCCATCCCTCAAGAAATAAGCATGTCCATCCCTCAAATAAAGAGCAGAGATGCCTACATTCTAGTGGATAGCAGAAGCTCTCATAGCTTCATAAACTCAAAGTTCCTTGAGGCTGCAAGTGGATGACTTATCTCACAGCCTAAAGGTAGAAGTGGCTAATGGCACCTCTACCACAAGTCAAAGGATCTGTCCTGATGTTACTATTAAGCTCTCCTCAGAATACTCATTTACTATTGATCTCTTTGCTTTGGATTTGGGGCCTATTGACGTAATACTTGGTTGTGATTGGCTCAGGACCCTAGCAAGGTTTAGAATAGATTTGCACGAGATGACTGTCATGTGCACGGATTGGTATCTGACGTGTACTAGGTACACAGAACTAGCTCAGGTTAGCCTGGGGAGGCTTAGAGCTAGGCAGGCTTGATTCTCGGGTTGAGTGGCAAGGGTACGAACTATTTATAGGTCTTCGCTATTTTTGGCGCCGGGGCCCGAGTCTATAAAAGAGGCCCAGGGGGTTCAGTTCTCAGTGTGCAGTTGGGAGCAAGTCTCGTTCCCAGGTGCCAGGTGTGATCCTGGACTGAGTCGCGGATGCGCGCCTGCATCTTAGCGTAGCCCAAGGCCCAATGGCAGATCCAGGGCTTCACAGTGCCACCTGGTGGTATGGGACACCAGGTTGGTTTGGATCTGATTGAGTTCGTGCCAGTAGCTCAGCTCGTGGCTCGGAGGGGACATCTTCTGATTCGGGATCACATCCCGTAGATGTCACGGTTGGGTGGTGAGCAGCCTGCTCAGTTCTGATGTTGTGTGTGGTTGTTTTGCAGTTCAGGGGTTTCAGGAGTGCTGGGATGTGTCAGTTGGTATCAGAGCCAATTCCTGAGGTAGGAACTTCTGATGCAAAAATTTTTGACGGATTTCTCTTCCAGGTATGCCCTAAATTTCGAAATCTGTTGCTGCGTTTTTGCTCGATACCTGGGATAGGAGGGGTGGAGAGATATCTGGAAAAGAAAGAAGAATAGGGGAGAGAAAAAATTGAGATTCCTGAAGGCCTGTGAGAGAAGTCTAGAGGAAGGGGAGAGAGAGCAGAAAAGCAGGAAAGAGAGGCGGAAAAGAGCAGCAAGGGAGGCGTGGAAGTGGCGCCTGTGATGGTACGGAGTAGGCAGGGGCAAAGAGAGGCTTGTCAGCCTGCGCAATAGGCTGCGAACAGCCTGCGCAACAGGCTGCGAACAGCCTGCGCATAGGGCTGCGTGCAGCCTGCGCATAGGGCTGCGTGCAGCCTGCGCAGGGGGTGCTTTTTTCGAAAAAGCACCCCTCCAAAGCTAGAGGGGCTTGGCCTTTTTTGGAAGCTCAGCTTCCAAATAAGGCTGCCCTGCACCCTATATAGGTGGGGGCAGGGTACTAGCCTACCCACAAGCAGCCTAGAGCTTCGAGCCATCATCTCGATTTCAGCGCCAGCCTGCCTCATCCGACCCTGCCTGCGCCAGCACTGCCCTGCATCGTGCAGTCTTCTGCATCCGTACCCTGCCTGCGTCAGCCTGCGCAGCCATCGAAGGCTCTGCATCAGCCCCGTACAGACTGTACGGAATATCTGCGCCAGTCCTGCACCTGCTGCTGCGAACCCCGATTGCGCAACTGTACCTGCACACTGTACGGACGCCGTACAGTTACGTCAGCACTGTACGGCCTCCGTCAGCATCTGTACGGCCTGCGTCAGCAGCCGTACAGCCACGTCAGCAGACCGTACGGCCTACGTCAGCAGACCGTACAGCTACTCCAGCAGCACGCGCATCTGGTTGCGGGTTCGGAGAGGTCTCGAGATTCGTGGGCTTTCGATTCGCCACGTCAGCATCATTCGGGACGGTTTTCTTCTGCTCCATCCTCCTCTGTGCTTCGTTTCAGTCAGTTATTTCTCTCAGTTCGTATTCAAATCAAATTTCAGCCATGTCTGATGCTCGAAATCCCGAGTTCACCATGGGAGAGCAGGACTTGGATTACACTCCTGTGGGAGAGGAGGATCAGGGTCTCTATGACGACCTGATAACTAAAAAAGCCTTCAGTGAATTTACGACTGCTCTTGATGGCAAATTCAAGCAGGTCAATGCTAATCAATCGGGGTTGACACAGCAACTCCAGGGGATACAAGCAACACTCACCCTTCTGGCTAGCACTGTATAGGCACTCACGCATGTGGATGCCATGGCTTCAGTGCTAGGCCCGAATATAACTCCAGATCCTTTTCCGGGTGACCAAAAGTCAAGAACAAAGGAGGTAGTTGACACTTGGTTACACAAGTGGCAGGTACACTTCCAATTCCACCCCTATCCAGATGAGAAAAAGATCCAACTTGTAGCAGGGTTTATGTCAGGTAAAGCCTTGCTATGGTGGAAAGAACTCCAGCCTAAGCCTGATACTTGGACAGATTTTGAGGGCATCTTCAGGAAGGAGTTCCTGAAGAAGGAGGATGACTACGATATCGTTGGCAAGCTCAAGGCCCTCGATATGTCAAAATTAAACTTGACCTTTGAAGATTATCTTCAAAGATTTAGGGATCTGCAAACCAGGGCCACTAAAATGGATCCAGTGACCTTGTTAGGTTTCTTCGTGGATGGTTTGCTAGACTCCTACAAGTTGCAGATAAAGAACAACAAGTGCACAACGTTGCAGGAGGCCATGACATATGCACGCATATATGATGATACCATGGCCGGTACCAAGGCAATGACAGTTACCGATACGAGTGGAAAGAACAAACGCAAGTTCTTTCAGCATACGACTGGTATTGCGGAGACGAAGCCTACGGACAACGCCTCCAAGAAAAGCTTAACTCCAGCAAAGAATGGTAAAGCCCGTTTCCTTCGCACTCTGAGGCTCAAGAAAGAAGGGCGATGCTTCTATTGCGAGGAGCGGGGCCACAAAGAATGAGTGTCCTAAGCGGAAGAACCAAAAGTTGGTGCTAGGACCGAAGCTCCAGGCGGGTCCCCGTACCGCAGCCAAGGGAGCAAGCCAAGTCGCGATAACACGTATTTCAGTCAATGTCATTACCTGCCCACTCTCTTGTAATTGTACTTTCAATACTTCGTTGTTTGGTTCCCATGATCTTTTCCGAGTTTATGGAGAAGTTAGGGACCAACAGGTTCACATTCTTTTTGATCCGGGCAGCTCTCACAATTTTGTTAATTACAAATTTGTGCAGAAGATGGGGCTGTCCACAGTACCTAGCGACCACACCTATGAGGTGCAGCTTCCGACTGGGAAGCAGTTTTGGGATCGCAAGGTTGAAGCGCTTCCTATCCGGATTCAGGCCTACACGGGAGCTCTCACATGTTATGTTATGCATCTAGAGCATGTAGACTTGTTGATCGGGATAGAGTGGTTTAAAACCCACAATATTCAGATCGGATGGACGGAGCATACGCTTTCTTTTATAGATAAGGACACCCAATTTTGTATTCAGTGTGATAAAATTCCCCCTTCTCAAGGGCCTATTGTATCTGCGATGCAGCTTCGGAATATATTAAACAATTCTCATTATGATGTCTATCAGTGTGTTTTGATTCCACTTTCTTCATTTGTTGTTTCAGTAATTAACAAGAATGAATTAAGTGTGTTTGAACACCGGGAATTGAGAATGTTGTTAGATAATTTTAAGGACGTATTCCCAGCTCAACTGCCGGAAGGTTTACCTCCAGAACCGGCAGTAGATCATCGCATAGACTTAGTCCCAGGGGCTCAACCTATCAGTGTACCACCTTATAGGATGAGCCAGGTAGAGGAGGATGAGTTAGCTATCCAGCTTCAGGATTACCTGAATATGGGCTATATCCGCCCAAGTAAATCACCTTGGGGTGCACCTGTCCTCTTAAGAAAGAAGAAAGATTCTTCCTGGAGAATGTGTATAGATTATAAACGATTAAATAAAGTCACAATTAAGAACCGCTATCCTTTACCTCGTTCTGATGATTTGATAGACCGTTTGGCCGGAGCGAAGTATTTCACTAAGATCGACTTGCGTACGGGTTATCACCAAATCCGTATCTATGCTAAACACATAGATAGGACCGCATTCCGGACTAGGTATGGTCATTACGAGTTCCTCGTATTACCTTTTGGTTTGACCAATGCTCCTGCTACTTTTCAGCAGATGATGAACGATTTGTTCAGGGATTTTCTGGGCAAATTTGTTGTAGTGTTCCTAGATGATATCTTGGTATATAGTAAAACGCTTGAGGATCATATAGGACACCTCCGGGTTGTCTTACTTGTTCTAAGACAGCATAAGCTTTATGCCAAGATGAGTAAATGTGACTTCCTTATGAAGGAGATCATTTACTTAGGACACAAGATTTCTTCTGAAGGTATTAGCATTGATCTGGATCGTATTCAGAAGGTCCTCAGACTGTGAAACAACTTCGTTCTTTCCTAGGATTTACGGTATTTCTTCGGAAGTCAGTGCGTGATTATTCACATATCACGGCACCCTTGACCAACATATTGAAAGGTCGTGGACGCAGGTCTACCCAGCCGATCTCTTGGAATGATGCAATGAACAAGGCTTTTGAAACCTTGAAGTTTTCTATCAAGGAAGCACCCGTTCTTGCATTACCCGATCCTACCAGGCCTTATGTTTTGGAGGCCGATGCGAGTGATTATGCGATTGGGGCAGCTCTATTCCAAGAGGGCAGACCTGTAGCTTTCGAGAGTAAGAAGCTAGATGACACTCAATATCGTTGGCCCACACTCGAGAAGGAACTTTATGCTGTAGTGTATGCTCTTAAGGTTTGAAGACACTACTTGTATGGTTCAAAGTTCCTTGTATTGACTGATCACCAGTCAATTAAGTATGTGTGTGATGGCTCAGAATTGAGAGGAAGGAAAGCTAGATGGGCAGAGCTAATGCAGGATTTTGATTTCGAAATACGTTATCGTAAGGGTTCGTTGAATAGTGTGGCGGATGCCTTAAGTAGAGTTAAGTTTGTAAATGCTTTGTCATTTACGGAAATATCCTCAGACCTATTTCAATCCTTGAGAGGGCTATACGCAACTGATAGTCATTTCAGTTCTTATTGGCAGAGAGTCCAGGATGGGAACTCCATGGTTGACCAGGACTCAGGGATTGTGCCACCTAGGTTACAGGCGGCGGGAGGTCACTGGATGATTAGGAATGGCTTGCTGTTCCGGAATGAAAAGATTTGTGTGCCTGATGTTCTGGACCTTAAATCCAAGATTCTCTGGGAGTGTCATGATGCTCCTAGTGTGGGACATCCGGGTATACATAGGACTTTGTCTCTTGTGAGGCATACCTTTTATTGAAGTCTTGGGTGCAGATGATCAACTTGTTTCTCCTCATGAGATTATAGAAGTTACAGATTTGACTTTTATTCCTCACGAACCTGAATCTATTCTTGAATTTCGTGAAAGACAGATTCGTAATCGTACTATCACGGAATACAAGATCAAGTGGAAGGATCGTGTTGAGGAGGATGCAACATGGGAGACATTACAAAACCTCCAAAGAACATTTCCAGATTTCTTAGCGAACTCAGGAGTGAGTTCTTAGAGGAGGGGGAGTATGTCATGTGCACGGATTGGTATCTGACGTGTTACTAGGTACACAGAACTAGCTCAGGTTAGCCTGGGGAGGCTTAGAGCTAGGCAGGCTTGATTCTCGGGTTGAGTGGCAAGGGTACGAACTATTTATAGGTCTTCGCTATTTTTGGCGCCGGGGCCCGAGTCTATAAAAGAGGCCCAGGGGGTTCAGTTCTCAGTGTGCAGTTGGGAGCAAGTCTCGTTCCCAGGTGCCAGGTCTGATCCTGGACTGAGTCGCGGACGCGCGCCTGCATCTTAGCGTAGCCCAAGGCCCAGTGGCAGATCCAGGGCTTCACAGCGCCACCTGGTGGTATGGGACACCAGGCTGGTTTGGATCTGATTGAGTTCGTGCCAGTAGCTCAGCTCGTGGCTCGGAGGAGACATCTTCTGATTCGGGATCACATCCCGTAGATGTCACGGTTGGGTGGTGAGCAGCCTGCTCAGTTCTGATGTTGTGTGTGGTTGTTTTGCAGTTCAGGGGTTTCAGGAGTGCTGGGATGTGTCAGTTGGTATCAGAGCCAATTCCTGAGGTAGGAACTTCTGATGCGAAAATTTTTGACGGATTTCTCTTCCAGGTATGCCCTAAATTTCGAAATCTGTTGCTGCCCAGTGGCAGATCCAGGGCTTCACAGCGCCACCTGGTGGTATGGGACACCAGGCTGGTTTGGATCTGATTGGGAGTTCGTGCCAGTAGCTCAGCTCGTGGCTCGGAGGGGACATCTTCTGATTCGGGATCACATCCCGTAGATGTCACGGTTGGGTGGTGAGCAGCCTGCTCAGTTCTGATGTTGTGTGTGGTTGTTTTGCAGTTCAGGGGTTTCAGGAGTGCTCGGATGTGTCAATGACCATGACCTTCCTAGACATAAGTAAGTTTGTCTAAATGGTATTCCATCTTAGAAATTACAGACGATATCAGGCTTTTCAAAAAGGAAGTTAGTATTTGCCCTGAAGCTCGAGGAGAGAACACTCAAAAATCTGGAAAGATGTTCAAGGTGGAGGATGAAGACATACTGGAATTGTTAATGCAATATCAGGGTATATTCAGAGACCCTCCACCAAGTCTTCTCCCAAAAAAAGATGAGGATCATGATATACATTTAGAAGAGGGATCTAGACCTTTCAAGAAGGCTCCATATAGGTTGTCCAAAGTGGAAAAAGAGGAGATGGCCAGGCAGATCCATGAGCTTGTGGATAAGGGATTCGTTACCCCTAGTCAATCACCTTTTGCATCTCCAGTTTTATTGGTCAAGAAGAAAGATGGTACTGTCAGGCTATGCATTGATTATAGGGAGTTCAACGAGATGACTGTCAGAAACAGATTTCCAATTCCAAGGGTGGATGACTTGCTTGATGAACTCAAAGGGTCTAAGTACTTTTTCAAGATTGACCTTAGGTCGGAGTACCACCAAATAAAGATCAAGGAAGGAGATGAGTTCAAGACTGCCTTCAGGACTGAGAGAGGGCAATATCAATTCAAGGTGATGTCCTTTGGACTCACTAATGCTCTTGCAACTTTTCAATACTTGATGAATCAGATTCTTGGCCCCTATCTTTTCAAGTTTGTTCTGGTGTTTTTTGATGACATGCTTATATACGGCAAGAGCAAGGAGAGCATCTCCAACATGTTGCTAAGGTGTTGGAAACTCTCAGGTTACATCAGTTATATGCCAAGTCCTCTAAATGTGCTTTCATGGTTAAAAGGTTTGAGTACCTTGGACATATGTCACTCCAAAATGTATCTCAGTTGATCCTTCTAAAGTTCAAGTGGTAAAGCTATGGCCTATACCTACTACACTCACTCAGCTTAGGGGATTTCTAGGATTGACATCTTCTTACAAGAGGTTTATTAGACACTATGCTAAGAGTGCTTTAGATGTGGGAAAGAGGGGCATATGGCTGCCCAATGCCTTGAGAAGCCTTCGGGTTCTAAGGATCCAAAAAAGCCACAAGTACCACCGAGACCAATGGTGGGAGCAGTCCCATATGTTTTGGGTAGTACCTCAGACCCAAAGGAAAAAGAGCTTTTGGTATCATGGGGAAAGGTAAGAGATCAGCAAGCATTAATCCTATTTGATCCAGGGTCTACAGACAATTTCATATCTAAAGACTTAGCCTTGAGATTAGGGATTAAAACTGAAGAGCCAATTATTAACAATCTCCTATGTAACAAGGAGATTATACAAACTGCAGGGTTAGCGTCGTCTAGTAGGCAAGCTCTTGATGCTGATCAGATGTTCCATGGGGATCCACTGCAAGTCACTCCTTTGATTGGAAAGCTTCGTGTCCATGTACAGAGTTATATAGATCAGGAGGACATCTTAATTTCTCCTCTCAAGTAGCATGATGTTGTACTTGGTACACCGTGGTTCCATCGAAAGGAAGTAAAGAGGGAAAAACCAGCGTTTAGTTGCTAGGAATAAAGGGGAAACTATTCCCATTGTATCTGATGTTACATGTGGTAAAGCAATAAAGTCTGCAATTTCCGTATCCATGGTTTTTGTAAAAGATAAATAAAATGATATGCATGCTGAAATGAATGATGCAAACAATGATAAATTTCAGTTTCTTGTGAACTTTAAAGATTGTTTTTTAGATGCTTTGCCAGGGGAGTTACCCCCAGAGTCACCAGAAGATCATCAGATAGAGTTAATGCCTGGTAGTGAGCCACCAAATGGACCACCTTATAGACTCAATGCAACTTAGAGAGAGGAGATTATGGCTCAAGTGCACGACTTGCTGTCCAAAGGCTTGCTGTCCAAAGGGTTGATTCAGCCCAGCTCATCTCCTTTTTTCTCATCCGTACTTTAGTACAAAAGAAAGATAATTCTTTTCGAATGTGTATTGATTACCACGCATTAAACAAGATGACCATCAAAAATAGATTTCTGATACCACGCATAGATGATGTGCTTAACCAGCTCATAGGAGCAACAGTTTTATACACTCAAGAAGGAGTTGACTACAGAGCCTATTCTTGTAGTTCCGGATCTTTATCAACCTTTTGATGTTGATTGCGATGCTTGTGGAGAGTGTGTTGGGACTGCATTACATCAAAATGAACATGTAGTAGCATACGAAAGCCGGAGATTGTGTATACTTGGGAATCTATGAAAGAGATATGTTGGCTGTAGTTCATGCTGTGAATACATGGAAGCATTATCTTTTGGGTGCAGATTTCACTGTCAAAACTGATCACCAAAGTCTAAGATATTTCTTATCACAGACTAAGCTCTCTGAAAAACATATGAAATGGGCAAACATGCTGTCAATGTATCATTTTCAGATTGTCCATACTCCAGGATCAAGAAATAGAGTGGCTGATGCTTTGTCCCGAAGATCTCAGGTACATAATTTGACAATTGCACATCACAGGGATCTTAAGGAAATGAGGGAGCAATATGCCAATGATGTTGATTTTGGTGAAATATTTCAGCAAATACAAGAGGGACAGTCATCCAGTCAATATTCAATGAAAGATGGGTACTTGATGAAAGATGACTATTTATGCATCACCCAAGAGATGAGGCAAAAGATTTTGGATGAATGCCATGCACCTCCAAATGCATGACACCGAGGGATTGCAGCCACAACCCAAGCTATTGAGAGGTATTTTTACTGGCCAGGTATGCGCAAGGACATACATCAGTTTGTCACAGAATGCCTTACTTGTCAGAAAGTCAAGTATGACAGACATAAGACACCTAGTTTATTGATGCCTCTTCCTGTGCCTCAAGCACCATGGGAAAGTATTGCAATGGATTTTATCTTTGACTTACCACGGTCAAAGTCTGGAAATGATGGAATATGGACTATTATTGATAGATTCAGTAAGCAAGCCCATTTTATTCCAATGCGCAAAACCATAAAGGCTGATCACATGGCCAAGCTCTTTTTAGCACAGATTTTCAAGCATCGTGATATGCCTAAATCCATTGTCACTGATCGAGACCCCAGGATGACTAGTTTATTACGGAGAGCTTTATTTGATAATATGGGGACAAAACTGAATTTTCCTCTCTTTTCGTCCCCAAACAGATGGTCAAAGTGAAGTGGCAAATTCAACAGTTTTGGATCTGCTGAAATGCTACGTTGCTGAGCAGAAATCAGAAAAGTATCTCCCACTAGTGGAGTTTGCTTATAATAATACAGTTCACAGCTCCACTGGAAAAGCTCCATTTGAGGTCATTTATGGGAAGGTGGTTCTTCCACCCTTACTCAGGACCAAAAATGAGATATTTGCAGCTGATGAGTATGTAAGAGACCTTGAAACAACTTTCAGCCAGGTTCAGACAGCCATTGAAAGATCTAAGGAAAAGCACAAGAAGGCTGCAAATAAGCACACAAGGTAGATGGATCTCAAAGAAGGAGACTGGGTACTCCTAAAGCTTGAGAAAGAAAGGCTCAAGAAGCTCAAGGGTAAAGAAAAAGTTTATGTTAAGCTATCTCCCAGATACTATGGACCTTTTCAGGTTACAAAAGAGATAAATGAGGTGGCTTTCAGATTGGACTTACCAGAGCATTGGAAAATTCACAATGCTTTTCATATAAGTCTTCTCAAGAAATTCCGAGCCTTCAGAACCAATAATGGAAGAGCTAGAGGAAATCCTTGTTTGGAAATGGTTCCAGGATCAGTCAACCCTCCAATTGAGTTCATTGGTCAACCTTGTGGTTAACTTTGAGGCCTAGACTTGCCACCACTTGTACTTTCTCATTATCCATTTACAAGTACTTCGAGTACTTTCAGTTGTTGTCCACCAGCACCACTACGACGCCCATGGAGGAGGCGATTACCTTTGTGACCACCACCATGGGGGTCCCCGACCATGGCATAGAGGGAGCATGGCGTGTTGGGAGAGATCCCAACCGAGAGCAGCCCCTAGTCATTTGCTTCAGAGATTCACATGCTCATCTAGCGACACTCCGACGCCGAGCCCCTCTACGAGAGCATCCCACCCTGTCCATGGACGAGGACTTGACACCACTACAGATTGAGGAGCGACGAGTTCTTCTACAGCAGCGGGATGTTGCCCGCAAGGAGGGAAAATGGGCCGTGGTCCGAGATGGTAGGTTGTTGACCGGCACTCGTCGGGCTCCCACCCGTACCCCCTAGGGGAACGGGGCCTATGAGACTCAGGTTTTCAAGACCCTAGACTGCACCATTTGGAACTGTAATGGCACCTTATGGTCAGACCCAGGAAACTTCTCGGAGTCTTATACACGACGAGACATAGTCTTTTACACGGAGACACCAGAGCCCAGAGCTTCCACTACCGATAGTCAGTGGCTACACATGGGAGTCAGCCTTCACAGATGAGACGAGGGATACAGGAGGAGTCCGAGGATCAAGCGGGGTCACAGTATTGTACAAGTCTTTCCTCGCTGGAGCTATCTCCATTGAGAGGAAGTACGCACACTCCTGATTCATGTGGATTCGGATCCGACGCACAGACACCCGTGACCTTTTCATAGCAATATGCTACTTCCCGCCAGACACATCCCACTTCGCCAGAGTGGTACGAGAAGAGGGTGAGACATCTCCATATGCACCCTTACATCAGGATATCCCAGACCTTTCAACCCGCGGGAAAGTTCTCCTTGTCGGGGACTTCAACGCCAGGACGAGTACGCGACAGGCACCACTCCTAGACTTCCGAGACGACTCTATCATGCTTCCAGACATGGACCTAGACGGAGCAGGTATGACTAGGACCTCATCGGACCGACACGGGCTTGTTACACCATATGGACACGCGCTCCTTGATTTGGGCAGGATGCATGATCTCATCATCTACAACGGGCTTGACCTATGGCCCTCCTCAGGTGGTTTTACTTGCTTTCCACACGGGGGGGGGCACTAGTGTAGTAGATTACATCATGGGATCCCCTACCTTCACTTCATGTATCACCGACTTCACCGTAGCACCACTCCCTCCAGGAGCTGATCACACATACCTATTCTTCACTATCGCCACCCCATGCTTAGCCACACCACACACACCACATAGCAAGCACGACACCTACCACGACATACACTTTGATCACAGCCTCTCACCGGCCTACTCTGGACGCCTAAACAGACTCCTAACCTACATCGATCACATATCACTCAAAGAGGACCGTGCTGCCCTGATTAGTCGCACACTCCACGAGGCTGCCCTCCAAATCTTTCCCCACACCACACGGTCCACTAGACCACCACCTCTTGGTTCTGTACCCTGCAACAATTGGTACGATGCGGAGTGCAAGGCTTATCGCCGGCAGCTCCGACTTGAAAGCAGATGTCACCTCCCGAACACACCAGACACGGTACGCAAGTACCGACGTCTCGTACGTCGGAAGAAGCAGGCTTTTCTTCGTCAAAATGAGGAGAAGCTGCTGCACATCTTGTACAGCAACAACTCTTAAGGATTTTTTGCGGAGATTCCTTGAGCGTAGGTCCCCATCACCCCTCACCGACACGAGAGTCTGGCACACGTATGCACACCATCTATATGATGTCCCACACCAGCCCACTCCAGACCTCATACACACACCTCGTCCCACCACTTATCCAGCTCTTCATTAGTAATAGAGAGAATATGAGACAAATAAGCACCGCCAAATGAAGGTCTTTCAAAGGGAGTTTTGAAGCATTCACCTTGTCCATTTACTAAAGAAACATGAGACATAAAAAGTATATGCAAAACCCAAGTCCTCCGAAGCACACCTTGAGACAATGATGTGAAAGTACACATGTGCATGTGCAAAACCAACGTCCTCGGAAGTATACCCTAAGACAGTGATGTGAAAGTACACATATGCAACGTTGAAAGTGCATGCATGTGCATCATGGCGCCTATCCACTCAATTTGCAATGTTGAAAGTAAGTACACGTGCATGTGCATCATGGCATCTATACACACGGCATGCCATGCTAGCTTACTTGGACAAACACCACAGAACACGCACAAACACAAAGAAGTATCTAGGCATAAAAGTGCAAAGTTGAAGGAGAAACATTGGAATGCAACTAGTTACTAGATAATCCCACATTGACCTCAACCTACCAACCCCAAACCAAAAAAAAGTAAAATAGCATGCACAAGCTCATCATGCCAAACAATATGATAGGTCAAAAGCCTGCATAGCTGTATTTTGTGACTCTCTCTACTCGTGGTCACAATGGCATCATGGCATCGGTACATAGAGCATGCTATGCTAGCTTACTTGGACAAACACAACAAAACACGCACAAACAAAAAGAAGTATGCAGGCATGCAAGTGCAAAGTTTAAGGAGAACATTGACATGCAACTAGTTAGAAGACAATCCCACATTGATCTCAGCCTTACACCAAACGAAAAAAAAAAGTAAGATTTGCATGCACAAACTATTCACGACACACAATATAATAGGGGTCAAAAGCTTGCATAGATATATCTTGTGACCCTTTCTACTCATGCACATGTGACCACGAGAATAATATTTTACACCTAGTATAAGTTTGGCTGTTGAGCGAGGATATAAAATTGAGTTGTTGTAACTTCCATCAAATTTATAACCAAGCTTTGAAGCATGAATTAGGTCAATTTCTTTATGTGTCAAATTGCGTCAACACATAAATTGTAAATACTTCCAACCAACGAATTCAAATTCCCAATATTATAAATGCTCGTCAATTACAAAAGGCTCATACCTTTTGCTCTCTTCACACGCAAGAGACATGGCAATGGCATCCCTTTTGTCAAATGATTCTTCACTACTAAACAACCATTCTTGAAAAGACCTATTGATTGATTATATCATTGAAGTAAGGACGAGAATTACCTGCAAAAGCACCTTTGGAAAGGTCTTCAAGATCGCGCAGGGCAAAAAAATCATTGTTTTCCAAAAGATACCTCCGCGAACCCAATGTCTGCTGTATCCGAGCACGCGAAGGGCAATGTATACATGACAGCAACCTGCTCAATCTCCTACGGGTTTCCTTGACGTGTGCAAGGATAGGTACTCTTGTATAAAGATAGGGGTTTACAGCACTGACACATAACATTGGCTGTTGAAAGCATCCTTTCGATTAGCATTCTTTTGATTGGTACAAGTTTGATAAGATGACCGAAAGAAATAAAGTTCACAACGTAAAACAGAAAAGATTATGCTTTGTGATACAAAGTATTATGTAAATTTGGATATATTTATATAACTAGAATAGAAATAGAAGATACCCTATAAACACTAAAAGGTAACAGACATAGCTTGTAAGACTCCTTTAAGAAAATTGCAGGATAGACTTAAGATTCACATCTCATCATGTTTCATAAGTACTCTTATTAAGGTCTTTGCAACTTTTACATTTCAGTACAATTGCTACACTAAAAAACTATGGAGTAAAGGTTTAAGAACTAAAGATAAACATTTAGGTTTACCGCTTTTGCACGTCTCAACAAGGAAGGGTATCGTAGAAGATGCTAGAGGAGGAGTGACACAATGTGCCGAAAAACCACTAACAAACAGCACTCACCACAAGTACTAAACCAAACAAAGCAAGAAAAGAACAAAGGAAAACCTCCAAAATTTGTAGACAAGGAGTGACCAGCTCTTCTCCAAAGATCAAAAAACTAAAAACCACAAGGAGTGTCAAAGAAATCTTTGAAAGTGAAGGAGAATCGAGGCGACTATACAAGAATGCAAGGAGCTGGAGTAGAAACTCGCCAAATTCAAAATGAAGAATACGAGAGAGTAGTACAAAAGGGTGTCAACAGAGCATCCTTTTTGCATTCGTTCAGAGCTCTTGGCAGCTGTTCTCTGCAGGCTGCTGCTGGTTGCGAGCCTGCTGCAGATTCGTTTGGTGTCCTGGTGGTGTTCTACAGCCTTCAAGTCACTTCGATTTGCTGGAGCAGTAGATTCGTTGCTGTCAGAGCTGTTATACTGCATCGAACAGGTCAAAACACCTGTAAAACAGGCGCATTTTCTTGCAGCTCCTTTTGGGTTGTCGTCCAGATTGGTCGACTGAGTCTAGCACTTGCGGGCTCAGTTCTGCTTCAGTTTTATGCCAGTAACCAGTAATAAACACGGCGCATTTCGACAGGCCAGCAGTTCATTGTTAGGGCTGTCCGTACAGTTCACATTCGCTGTACAGAATCTGTCAGGAGCACCTAACAGTGCCCTGCTGGAGATGTCTTCCTCAAAGCTCCTCTGTTGAATCTCCAAACTGACAAATGGCTGCAACAATCTGTACTGAAAAAGACTTGTACTTCAGACAGAAGTTACAGTTGATTTTATGCAGCAGAGAGTTTGCAATTATGGCACTTGTAGTGCAGTACATTTCTGCAGAGTTTTTGGGCCTGCCTTGCCCTTTATTTGACACAACTGCCTTCGTGCCTTGGGTTTTGTTTGCAGGTCATCTCATTTGCAGAATTGTGCAAGCATCACATTTTTTGGTCTCAGATTTTGTGCAGGCCATTGGCCTTGTGTGGTCAGAATCAAACATTGCATCTGCCTACTGCTATCATTTGATTCAGAAATTTGCATTTTCCGCCCTATCTGCAATGGCAGGCAATGATCTATTTGGTATGCTTGTTTGTGAAGACAGCTTATACCTAGATGAATCCAGGAACATGCCCAAAATCATCCTCTAAAAACACAACATAGTGCAATTCAATCTCATGATAGTCACTCATACGGTTGAAAACAATAAACTCCATCACGCATAGCCGGGACTAGCTACTATGAATCCCCACGGACGTTATCAGCACCCAACAGTGGGTGTAGACCATCGTATAAACATATGTTCTCACACATACAAATCCACACACTCACGCATACCTGAGCATCCATCTATACAAAGTCTTTGTACTGAGTTTCTATCGGCACTCCGAAGGTGAGAAGGGCAGACTCAACCAAACAAAGGCTAGCACTAAAGGAGAAGGCTAATAAAAAAGTAGTCCAAAATCTTGCTCCGATGGTGCCTTGGAGACTATCCTGCATGGCCTGTGGAGCTGTCGTAGTGCAGCGAGGATATGGATGGGAGCCCTCAGGATCATGCCATGCATGCAGAGTCTTCATAGAGACTACACCTGGGGGATGGTGGCTTGGTTGACAGAGGGGGGACACGCGTTTCAAATTGATGAGATCTCCCTAGCCTACCGGATACTGGGTCAAAGCATCCAGAGGATTGCACTCCATGAGGCAGTCCCCCCTAACAGTCTAGCTCCTCCTCCTCCTAAGGAGGATAGTGTCTGGGAGGTGGTAGCCAGCATCACGGCTTGGAACATTTGGGTGGCTCGCTGCAGTCTTGTGATGGGTGAGCACCCAGTTCCACCCGCGGCTATCCTAGTTGCCATATGGCAGGATATCATTTACACTCTACGGTCCACCTAGGAGCGCGGGACTTCAAACTCCAGGGTGACTATCGAGAGGCGTGCTCGTTTTTGCAAGGCTTGGCCTGCACGTGTTTTCTACATCTTGACTCCGCAAGGGATTCGCTGGCTGTATAGCCCCCCCACCTGGCTGTTAGCCCCAGTTCCTCCACAAGTTTTTGGCTACCAACACATGACGCATCATGTAGGACCACATGGGGTAGTTGGTACCATCAAGCTTGTCTTCACGAGCAGTCGTAGCTTGAATGAAGACAATGGCACTACCCATCCACTCGCATCTGCTCCAACCATGGTCCAATGGGCAAGCCTCTGTGAGCGGCCAGCCACAAGAAGTAAGAGATCTTCCTTGGCCGCAAGCTGGACCACAACCATGTCCAGAACCTGGATCGCACATCTCGGGGTACTCTCTGGGTCACCCAGTGTCCCTCCCTCGAGGGGGTCCACCTCGACGAGTCCATTTGAAGCCTCTTGCCAATCCGTGTGGTGTAGGAAAAGAAGGGCACCTCATCCACCTGCTCAGCTAGGCCGCCCTTGGAGGGCCAGAACCACTCTCCCGGATCCCACGGGACCTCCCTCAGGGGCCTACCCTCCCACAGCCAAAGGCGCCATCTAGAGGCCTCCTGCTCTGAAATACTGGGAGGGTCCATGTGCCACTCCTTCCCCAAACGGCCTACCACTCTGATCATCTACCAGTGTATCCCATCAAGACTCCCATCCATCTCGGGGTCACTCTTAGTGAGTGGCTGAAGTAAGCCTCTGGGTCCTACACGGAAGAAGCCGGGATGCGTGCTACCGCACTGCATCAACATCCTCAAGGGAACACCAGTACAGGAAAACTGCCCCAACCATCTGTTGTCTCTCCAAACGTGAAGTCCTTCCTACCAGGACTCCGGAATGGCTAAGTCAATCTCGCCCATCCACTGCCCTGCCCCTCGCAGATGCGCTAGGGCATCAAGCCTCGCCTTTGTCTCCATAGGTAGTCTGCTCCAACGGCCAAAGGACCCTGCTCGACCACTGTCCCACTGTGCCCAGCCAATGTGAGTCCGTTGTCCGAGCATACAGCCGTCCTGATCTCTGAACTCTAGGTGCCACAAGAGGGGTTGGCGCTCAAACTCCTCTCTGCATCTGGGCGGAGCACGAATGAGACCCCCTGCCAGTCTCTGCCATACCCTATGAAGACTCCTCATCACGCGGGAGCCCTTCCCCGTAAGGGGGGCCTCTGAGAAGATCCAACGATGTGAAGGCTGCCATTGTCCCCCAGTGCGTGGGGTATTCCTCAGAAGCCTCGCTGTAAGGGAAGCTTCCAAGGCTCTGCCCCTGGGATGAGGCCACGAACCACCAACTTGCCCAAAAGGGCCTTGCTCTGCATTTCCGGATCAATGACACCCAAGCCTCCCAGTGCCTGCGGCATGATCATTATCTGCCAAGCTACTCGAGCCCTAGTGTTCCTTGTGCCATCTGAACCTGCCCAAAGGAGTTCCGTACCAACCGTCGGAGCTGCCCGATGCAACCTCTGTGAAAACACCAACAAGAGGCGATATACCAGGCCGTGGTAACAAGGACCTGGTTTGCCACTAAGGCGCGGCTTGCTAAGGAGAGTTTGGCCGAGCTCCAATAGAGAAGCTTGCGCCGAACACTCTCAAGGATGGGGGCAATCTGTTGCTCTACTGTAATGTCAATACCCACTTGGCATTCGAGGCATCTCGTTGTCTGGCCCCACTGAATCCATCTGAAGTCCAAGTCATTCCCCCACTCCCGGATCTCCTGTGACTCCTCAAAACCTGTGAAGAAACCTATAGATTTTGTCCAGTTGATCCGTGCCCCTGAGGCCTCACAATAAATAGCCAGGACGCCCTCGACTCTCTCCAGACTCGTTGTGGTGCCCTCAACATACAAGGCCGTGTCATCTGCAAACTCCGAGTCAAGTAGCTCCTCCTCCTGTCTAATTAGGAGCTTCAACCCTGTGAGACCGCCACCTGTGATCTCAAATAGTAGCCCAAAGCCTCCGCCACAAACAAGAAGAGGAAGGGAGCAAGTGGGCAGCCCTGGCGGACTGAGCGAGAGAGACTCGCCTGTGTGTCCTTAGATAAGCATCTGGCTAGAGCTCCGTGCATATAGCGCTGAGACTCCTCTGATCCATCTGTCTGAGAAACCCAATCTCCTCATAGTGCCCTCCAAGAAAGACCACTCCACCCTATCGTAGGCCTTCTCAAAGTCCAAGAGAAGGACGGCCAACGGCTGTGAGGAGAGCCTTGAGAGCTTCCCATAGCTCCTCATCTGTGAAAGGCTCCTCAAGTCTATTGCATGAGTCCTGCGAGACTACTAGTGGAACGTGATCCCAAACTAGCTCTCGAGCCACAAGACCAGCTGGGGTCATCCTCTCCGTCTGAAAGAGCTAGCTGTAGAAACCCGTGGTCATGTCCAAAATCTCCTACGAGTCAGTGTGCATGATGCCATACAAGTCCCAGAAACGTTGTAGCTGTGTGCCTACCGCGATCGAGGCCTAGTGGTCTGAAAGAACTGCTTCGTCATCCTGTTCCCTTGCTGCACCCATCGGGCCCAAGAGGAATGATAGGAGAACTCAGCCCGCCGCACCTCCGTGTCTTGGAGCTCGAGACGAGCGCTCTTGAATCTGTCACTAAGCCACTAAGACACTGGGTCTTGCTCCCTGAGCCTCTCGATGGATGCGAGGTCTCTCCTCAAAGCCCGCTCTCGCTCCTGAAGGGTACTCTTCCGTCGAAGGGCGTGAGCCTGTAGCCTCTCACTGCTCCTTTGAATCGCATCGACCACCCACGTAGCCCAGTCCTCATAGGGTGCCGTCTCTGACTACTCCCAAATCTCTGCCATGACCTGCTAAATGTCCTCGTCCTGCAGGAGGTTCTCTGGAATGCGGACCCCCTTCTAGGGGAGACCTCGGCGGGACTGATCCAAAGTGCAGTACCACTGGAGAGTGGTCTGACATCGTGGTACATGCCAGAATCCCTGTAGATCCGCCTCTGTGTAGTGCCCAGTCCCCAACATAGAAACGGTCTAGTCTCTCTAGCAATCCATCATGTCTCCTTTGTCCAAAGGAGAAGAGAAGGCTCTAGGAGTCCTGCTGAAATCTAGCTCTCTCCACGGGTCTCTGTGACTGACCATGAAAATGAACTGCTCCTAGGTGCTACGCTCTGCTGCTGGCATCTCAGAAAAAGAGGCTCCGCCCTACTTGTCTTCCCCAAACTTCAGGTTGTTGAAGTCACCTCCAACAATCCAGGAGTCTACATCCGAAAGACACTCTGACAGCCTCCTCCAAAAGGCCGGGCGGTGCTGTCTGCACACTGCGGCATACACGTTCAAGATCTCGATCCTGGACTCTCCCATCTGAACTCCCATCCAAACTGCCCGTCCTAGAATGAGCTCGCCCTGGTCGTGGACCTCTCGGGCCAAAGTCTATGAAACTGAGATGCAAACCCCTCCACTCCGTCCTACCGCAAGAGACCACTTCTCTGGACCTCTCCCTGGAAGAAGGTGATGGCGTCGTCTGATGTCTAAAGCTGAAAACATGTGTTCCTGAATCATAAGGATGTCCACTGCCCGTCCTACCACTGCCCTCTACAACTCCTGCCAGAGTGTCAGGTGCTGCGGCTGGCTACGAACACGATCGTGGAGCCCGTGTACATTCCAACTCACTATGGTCCAACTCATGAGGACGGGGGAGTCGAGAACAAGGCTCTCCTGTGAGTGGGTGCATGTCCCATAAGGACTGCTTTCTGTGATTTTGCCGAGGATTTAGAGGGCGAGTAGTCACTATCTGTGCATCGCCGTACTAGTGTGGATACCGGCTCAATACCGATCTTCCGCGCCCACTTCATCATGAAGGAGGCTTCCATCCCGAACAGCTCCGCACACTTCTGGAGGGACCAGAGGTGTGCCTGCTCCACCTTTGCCTCCAGCGGCAATCTGATAACCCCTGTCGCCAAACCACACACCAGCTCCTCGCATGTGAAGCTCAACTGAAAGTTCACCCCTGCACCATGGACGTACCAGAGGTCTAGTCCATGTGGCCCCATCCACTCATTCATCATGAGTGTAATTTGATTCCCCAAAATGGCATCAAACACCTCCGGGGACCATTTCTCCACCCTTATGGAGGCAAACAGAAATCTCCAAACGGGGTGTGTCGGGGATCGCACTGCACTGATCAAACCCCCCTTTTGGGGCTGTGATCAAACCCCCCTTTCAGAACTGAAGGACCATGAGTGTTACCTCCAAAGGTAGAGCATAAGAGTTCGGAACCTCCAAGTAGTTCTAGGGTCCTAACCTCCAGAAGTCCCACGGTAAGGGACCCCAAGCTGGAGGTTAAGGGTCGCTGATTGGGAAGACGAGCCTCGTCCCTCAGGATCCCTCCTTGAACGGGCCTGCTGCTGCGATGAGAAGGCAGAAGGGGGCGTCATCGTTCCCTTGCCAGCTGGTAGGGGTGTCGAAGCGGAAGAACCTGCTGCTGAAGTGAAGAGGGGGATGGCAAGAGAGGGAGCGGTGGAGACGCGGGGGATAGAGAGAGGGGGGTGGGTGGTGAGGGTGACTAAGGGAGGAGGGACTGAGGGGGGGGGCAGGGGAAACCCTGGAGGAGAAGGGGGAAGTGAGGGAGAAGAGGGGGAAGGGTCTGGGGGGGAGGGGGAGGAGGAGGGATAAGGACCACAGGGCCCCCCTACTGGTCATGCTCGCTAGGGCTCTAGACCAGCTTCTCCACAACCCCCAACGGGCTAGCGTCTGCGGCTTCCGCCATCGCCGCATCTGGAGCTCCAAGGGCTCGCTGCTGCTACAAGGGTGGAATCAGAGGCTGAACCTCCGAAGCTGGAGGACCGTCTGGATAGGCGGTGGCCCCTGCCGTTGGAGGAGGTGACTCCTGCTGTTCCTCCTTTGGGGCCTCTCAAACAATCCTGTCCCTCTCTCTGCGATGGGCCCTCTGTCTGCGGCGCTTGCAGACCTGCTTGCTTGGGTTCTTTTTCTTTTTAACTTGGGTCCAGTCCCCTTCTGAGGGGGTAACCCAAGGGGTCTGAGACTCCTGCTGCTCCTGCCTGAGAGGACGCTGGGCCCGAGCTTGTTGACTCTGTGTACTCTACAGAGGGGGGGGGGAGGCGCACGAGGGAGCCCACGAGGGCAATCTTTGGCGAGGTGACCCATCTGTCTGCACCGAAGACACTGACCTAGTAACCCAGAAATCTCCACCCTCTAGCGAAGTGTGCTCCCTTTAAGGGTCTCGAGAAGGATCAACTCTAGGAGGGACTCTGGGCTCTCAACCACCACTCTGATCCTGGGGACTCCATCATCTACTAAAACTGAGGCGGCCGACTCTGGTGGGGACTCGAGCACTGTGCCAAATGCCCGACCAATGGAAGGGAGGATGGCTCGATACTCCTTAAGGAGCCCTGGAAAGCGAAGTGTAACCGGGAAACATGGAACATGGTGTGTCTTATCCATGTCCTCCACTGTAAACCCATGATACCAAGAAGGAGGTAGACAAGATGTGGGCCAAGGAGGATGGGGCTTTGCTCCACAAGTGTCGAGGCAGTATCGAGGGAGCTCAACTGGATGAGAAAAACACCTCGTCCATAGATGGTGACCTCCTGGATGTGGTCTCCTTCTAATGCCAAGCTCGCCTAGATCCACTCTCGCACCTGTCTCCATGTAGGCGTGAGGCCCACAATTCTACCTACAAGTGCCTCGTCCTGGAGAGACTGAACTGCATGTTGTGCCTGTTGCTTGTCAGCTGGGGAAAGAAGAACCTTAACGGCCGTGGGATTCGAGGGTGCTGCCATAGAGCCCCTCTGGCCAGACCAAGGGTCACCACCAAGGTTGTCTTTCGCCTTGACAAGCGCAAATGCTCCCATTGCAGGGAGGAAGAAGAAAAAAGGGGGAAAACGTCAGAGGGGGAGGTCGCGACGAGGCGGCGTAAGGGGAGATAAGGGTGGAAGAGGAAGGAAGGAGGCAAGGAGGGCGGAAGGCAGAGAGGGAGGGGGGGACGAGAAGGCGAGGAGGGAGAGAAGGAGAAGGCAAGAGACAAAGAGGAGGCGGAGGGGAGGTGCTAGAGGCGGGGAAGGCGGCGGGGGGGGAGGAAGTAGGGGCGGCAGGAGGTGGGGGGGAGGAGGTAGAGGCAGCAGGGGGAGGCGGGGAGGGGCAGCGGGGGAGGTGGAAGGAGGCGGCGGGGTAGAGGGGGGGAGGCTGGAGGGGAGGTGGTAGAGGCGGGGGGGCGGCAAGAGGCGGAGAAGGTGGCGGGGGGAGGAGGTAGAGGCGGCAGAAGGAGGCGAGGAGGGGCAGCAGGGGAGGCAGAAGAAGGGGAGGAGGAGGGGAGCGGGAAGCAGCGCGGGGAGGCAGGAGGGGGCAACGGGGGGAGACGAGGCGGGGGGAGGCGAGGGAGGTAGGCGAGGGAAGACGGGGAGGGGGGAGCAGAGAGGTAGCGGAGGAGGTAGAGGGCGAGGTGGGGAGGGGGAGCGGGAAGGAGGAGGAGGCGGAGGGGGGCAGCGGGAGCAGCAGCCAGGCCGGGCACTCACAAAGGGGTTTGCTACTGGCTGACATAGACTTGAAGTAGATCACCGTGAAGGAAAGTTGTGTGAAGTTGGTGAATTTTGCAATGCATGTGAGATGCAATGGCTATGACACATCGAATGGTCGTGGTACATGAAGTGGGAGACCTTGTAAAGCCATTTATTGTGGCACACTTGCCTGCTAGCAAGTCACCCAACTCCCATGTGCCATTTGCATCAATAGAATTAAGTTCACCTCTCATGGCATCCATCCATTCCCTGTTATCAAATGCATCCTTTTTTTAGGGGTGGGGGGGTGTTGGGAACCAAGAAATGATGTGGCTGCCACATGGGAAGCACTTTGGCTGCCATGTGGACAGCATACACGCAGCACTTTAGCTGCCACATGGGCAGCACTTTGGCTGCCATGTGGGCAGCATACACACAGCAAAACACAAAGACATGGGACTGCCACATGGGCTGCCATGTGGGCAGCAGGTTCAAGGGCTTACCTGGCAAAACAAGAGTACCTCGGAAGCCTGGAGCAGTACAAAAACTGCCACATCAGCACTACAGCACTGTCAGCAGTAAATCTGAAGGGCTGGTGTCTGGTATCAGCATCCTTGGTGCCTGCAACAGGTGTACGGAAGGCTAGCGCAGATGTATGGGCCTGTACGGATCAAAGGGACAGGCTGTAAGAAGCTGTTGGAGAGGTTCCAGAACTAGAACAAAGGAAATTGCAAGCAGAACATTAAGGCAAGGACAAGGATTGCACAAGGACTGGGGCAGGTTCTGGCTTGAAACAGGGCTTGGAACAGGTCGACTTCTGAGCAGGACTGCCTGGGCCCAGCTGAAACAGGCTGTTGGGTCTGCCAAAAGGACCCCTATCGGGTCAGTTGATTTGGGGGCTACCAGCACCTATAAAAGGGGAGCCAAACAGGCCCATTACCTATCTACCAGAGCAGCAAATAGTGAGCAGACTAGAGCAGGTGGCAAAGGACCTGTAGACATAGCTCACAGGAGGCTGGGCACCTAGGCTGATAGGTAGGGCAGCAACGTGTGGGGATCAAGCACGGACACTAAAGTCTACAGAAGCTCGACGAGGAGCACACAGGCTCAGGGATCTAGAAGTTTTAAAAAGATAGTAGGACAACTTTTGGTAAGGACAGAGGACCACGGTTTGGTGGGACTCTGGACTCTTTTGTATTGTATCCTTTTGCAGACAAAATATATCTTTTGTTGGTTCTATATCTCTCTTGGAGCATTGTCTATTTACTGGTTTGCACACATGCATCTTGAGTACACACAAGTAAAGAAGTTTTGGATTCCATAGTTAAACACTTCTGTGTGAATTCCTAGGCTATCTACCACTCTTCCGCTGCGTAAGGTACCCTTTATTTGGTTCATTTCTAACATAAGGGTTCTTCATTGTAAGCAGTGGCAATTAATACAACATCAAGCAAATCGCATGAAGCTGTTTCTGGCCACCTGGTGCGGGCAGCCAAAGCTAAGCTTGCTTGCTGTCCCTAAGAGTCTCCAAGAGCCACCTTGGGACTGTTTTCTGCTGTCTCACGACAGCCCTCTCCTCTGCGATTGCATATTCAACAGCATGATCATCAAGTAGCTGCAAATCAGGCTGAACAATGGCATCGTGAGGAGGTTGTGAACTGCTAGAAGCATTGGGATGTGTACCAAGAAAAAAAAAATCTGAATTTGTGTTTGACTAAAAGAGGGGTAGCAAGGAATCAAACACATCAGAGGGTTCTACTGATGGCTCTTTTTTACAGTCCAGCCAAGGTAAAGGTGCATTCTCAGCAAAAACCACGTTTGTACTAACGATAACCTTGCCTGTACTAGGCTGATACAACATGTATCCTTCTTTTTTTTCAAAGAAAGGAACCTTCTATTAATGCTTGAAAGACATCATACAAAACAGCAGCCCCGAAGGTGCCAAGTATGGAAAAACCGGAAAAAGGCTGAAAGGAAAACCGGCCTGCTCTAGAGAAACCCAGCTCACTGCCTAGGGGATCTCTGGTACTGGGGCTAACAGCCAGGTGGGGGTACTATACAACCAGCGAATCCCTCGCAGAGTGAAAATGTAAAAAACTCCTGCAGGCCAAGCCTTGCAGAATCGAGCACGCCTCGTGATAGTCGCCCTAGAGCCTGGGGTCCCACGCTCCTAGGTGGAGCGTAGGGTGTAGATGATATCTTGCCAAATGGCGACCAAGGTAGCCGAGGGTGGGAACCCAATGCTCACCCATCACCAGACTGTAGCGAGCAACCCAAATGTTCCACACAGTGATACTAGCTACTACCTCCCATACGCTGTCCTCCGGAGGAGGAGGAGCTAGGCTATCAGGAGAGGCCGCCTCATGGAGCTCTATCCTCTGAATGCTCAGACCCTGTATCCGGAAAGCTGGGAATATCTCATCAATCTGGAACCCGTGTCCTCCCTGACTCAACCAGGCCACCATCCCCCAAGTGTAGTCCCTCTAAAGACTCTGCATACAGGTCATAATGGGCTCCCATCCAAATCCTTGCTGTGCTACGACAGCTCCAGAGGCAATGCGGGATCGTCTCCAAAAAACCAGCAGAGCTACAATGGCACTGCCCCTCCACCCGCATCTGCTCCAACCACCATCCAATGGGCAAGCCTCTGTAGGCAGCCAGCCAGAAGAAGTAGGATATCTTCCTCGGTCGCAAACTAGACCATAACCGCGTCCAACACCTAGAACGGCGGACATCCCGGGGCACTCTCTAGGCCACTCAATGCCTCTCCCTCGAGGGGGTCCACATTGAAGAGTCCATCTGAAGCCTCCTGCCAATCCGTGTGGTGTAGGAAAAGAAAGGCACCTCGTCCACCTGCTCGGCAAGGCCGCCCTTGGAGGGCTAGAACCACTCTCTTGGATCCCACAGGACCTCCCTCAAGGGTCTACCCTCCCAAAACCAGAGGCGCCATCTGGGGGCATCCTGCTCGAAGATACTGAGAGGGTCAATGTGCCACTCCTTCCCCAAACGTCCCACCAATCTGATCATATGCCAATGAATCCCATGAAGACTCCCATCCATCTCTGGGTCTCTCTCAGTGAGTGCCTCGAGTAGGCCTCCAAGTCCTGCATGGAAAAAACTGGGCTGCATGCTGCCTCGCTGAATCATCATCCTCAAGGGAACACCGGTTCGAGAAAATTGGCCCAACCATCTGTTGTCCATCCATATGCAAAGTCCCTCCCACCAGGACTCAAGGATAGCTAGGTCAATCTCTCTCTCATCCTAAGCCCAGTCCCTCGCAGATGCGCTACGACGCCAAGCCTCGCCTCTGCCTCCATGGGTCCATCTACCAAAGGACCCAGCCGGTCCACTGTGCCCAACCAATGTGAGTCTGCTGTCCGAGCATACGCCCTCCTGATCTTGAATCTCTGGATGCCAAACAAGGGGCTCATGCTCGAACTCTTCTCTGCATCTAGGCTGAGCACAAATGAGGCCCCCTGCTAATCTTTGCTAGACCCTATAAAGGCTCCTCATCAAGAGGGAACCCTTCCCCGTAAGGGGAAGATCCATCTGTGTTAAAGCTCCCACTGCCCCCCAGTGCGTGGGGTGTTCTTGAGAAGCCCTTGCTGTAAGAGGCTGTCTGTGAGACTGAGAAGTCTGCTGCTGAGAACATATGCTCCTAAATCAAAAGGATGTCCACTGTCCACCCTACCACTGCCCTATGCAACTCTTGCTAGAGTATCAAGTACTGCGGTTGACTACGAGCACAGTAGTGGAGCCCGTGCACGTTCCAACTCACTATGGTCCAGCTCATGAGGACGGGGGTGCAGAGAACAAGGCTCTCTTGTGAGTGGGTGCCTATTCCAGAAAGATTGCCTTAAGTGACTTTGCCAGGGGTTTGGAGGGCGAATAGTCAATGTCTGTGCAACGACGTACTAGGCTGGATACAGGATCAATGCCGATCTTCCGTGCCCACCTCATCATGAAGACTTCCATACGGGCTCTTGTGAGTGGGTGCCTATTCCAGAAAGATTGCCTTATGTGACTTTGCCAGGGGTTTGGAGGGCGAATAGTCAATGTCTATGCGACGACGTACTAGGATGGATATGGGCTCAATGCCGATCTTCCGTGCCCACTTCATCATGAAGAAGACTTCCATCCTGAACAGCTCCGCACACTTCTGGAGGGGCCAGTAGTATGCCTAATCCACCTTTGCCTCAAGCAGCAATCTGATAACTCCTACCGCCAAACCACACGTAGGCTCCTCTCGCATGAAGCTCAGCTGAAAATTCACCTCCGCACCATGGGCATGCCAAAGGTCCAGTCCCCGTGCTCCCATCCACTCGTCCATTATGCTTCTACTATCACATTGGCAAATGCAGATACCTCAGAAGAAATGCCTATTCTGGGGGTCAGAATTGAGGAATTCCCCCCCAAGATGCTACAGCTCGGTGCACAACTGCAACCAATATATCTCCAACAACAGCAGCAGCCAAAGCCTGAGGCAAGATTGGCACCAAAGCCTGAGGCTACATCGGCACTAGCACTGCCCATCGATGCCATGCCAGTCCATGAGCTACAAGGAGAGCTAGTGCCAGATCAACAGTATGACTATTGTACCCAAGTGATTGAAATACCATCGGAACAACCACCAAGTACTACAGAATCATCAGGATGGCTACATGGGCACAATTGTATCAACAGTATCGCCAATCGGCACGGGTATCGAAGCAGGGGAGGGAAGGGAGGCTGAGAAACCTGCTACGGAGGTGGAGAGGGGGCGGGCGTGGAAGGGAGGAGGTGGGGGGACGGAGAGAAGGGGACGGGTGGCGAGAGTGGAACCCAGGCTGGAAAGGGGGAGGGATCTGGAGGGGGAGGGGAATAGGTACAACCACAAGCCCCCCTACTGCTCAGGCTCGCCGAGGCTCTGGATCCGCTCCTCCTCAACCGTTGCCTAGCTTACGTCCGCCACCGCCTCATCCGAAACTCCTGGGGCTCGCTGTTGATACAAGGGTGGATGCAGACGTTGAACCTCCATCACAAGAGAATCATCTGGCTGAGCGGTGGCCCCTTCCGTTGGGGGAGGTGGATCTCCATGTAAGGGCTCCTGCTGCTGCTGCTCCTCCTCAGATGCCTCGCAGACAACCCTGTTTCTCTCTATGGGTTTGGCCCTCTGCCTGCAGCACTTGCGAGCCTGTTTGCTTGGTTTCTTCTTCTTTTTAACCTGGGTCCAATCCCCTTCTGAGGGGGTCACCCAGGGGGTCTGAGACTCCTGCTGCTCCTATCTGAGGGGGTGCTGGACTCTAGTCTACTGACTTTGCCTACTCTACGGGGATGGGGGGAAAGGCGTTCGGCCATGGCCACGGGGGCAATCTCTAGCTAGGTGACCCATCTGTATGCACCGAAGACGCTAGCCTGGTAACCTAGAAATCTCCACTCGCTGACGAAGTGTGCCCCCTTCAAGGGTCTCTACGAGGATCAACTCTGGGCTCTCAACCACCAGTCCGAACTTGGGGACCCCAACATTTGCTACAACTGAGGCGGCCAACTCTGGTTGAGACTCGAGCACGGTGCCAAATGCCCGACCAATGGAGGGGAGGATGGCTCGATACTCCTTTGGGAGCCTTGGGAAGCGGAGCGTAACCGAAAAATAGGGAACATGGCTCCAAGATCTGATAAGAGAGCAACACATGGTGACATCTAGTGGAAAGTACGATTATCCAACCCAGTTCTTAAAGCAATTGTGGGATATGTGGATTTCGATTGGCATTTTCCTATAGGGAGTCATAAACAGAATACAAAGATACAATAATCAGCCAAGTAAGTTCTCATAGTGATCAAGAAACATATGCTGCCATCACCAAAGGCTTTTTACCTTCTCAGAGATTTATATCCTACTTGTTCACTATTTTATTCTCTTGTAAATCACATACTTAAGATTTTCCAAAGCAGTTAAGTTAAAATCTTGGTTGCCTTTTTTTCGTAGTGTGTGTTACTTGGAGATCTGATCCAGGGCCACGTCTAGTTTCTGTAATCTTTAAAGAGTGTTTTCATACTCTGATCTAATGACTTGGACTATCCTCATAGATGGTGAGCTTTCTGTTAAAGACTTTCCAGTGCAGCGATCCTATTTTCCCTTTGTTTCTACCTATTTTTATCATGCAGATGCTTGCATATGCATGGGATACAGGTATGTTTACAGATGTCTGCTCCTGAGACTATAGTTTTGTATTTGTAATTCAGCAAATTCAACAAGATCAACGTGATGTAAATGAGCCTTTCATTTACCATTCTGTGCTATATTATGCATGTAACTGGTTCTATAAGGAAGGGATTATAAGACCATTTGTGGAGGCAAAGTTCACTGGTTCTAGAATTATCACCTGGTCGTATATGGAATCTAAGTACGCCTTAGCAAGTTGGGAAACCCGCCTTGGTGAAAAATCCCAATGTCGTAAAACTTGAGCAGGAAGAACTGCAGTTTCATTCAGATGACAGGAGTTACAGAAAAGCTGCCCACTATATTCACACAATCTTGGCTTTCCCCATCCAAGAGTTTGTACAAAACCCTGCATGAGACCCTTCTCAATATCCAGATGCTTGTAACAACCAGAACACGAGTAGTGCTGAGCATATAGAAGTTGCTTCAACGATTTATTTGGGTGAATCTTTATAATAAGCTTTATGGTTTTGCCCAAGGTAAAGGGGCTTCTCTCTAAATCCTGATCTGTTCTGCTGCTTCCTGTATCCGATCGTGGTGATTCCAGCTGAGGTGAATCGAGAGCCCCCAGCTGAACATCTGAACCCCTTTGCGGAGATGACGATCGTATTGATATATTATCCTCATGATGGGACTCTCCAAAGACCTGTGGACGCAAGAACCAGAACAAGGGAGGAGGAGTACTATATGGCGACCCTGCTTGAAGAAGAGATTGAAGACATCTCTCGATACGGAAGCTTCTAACTTCTATGACATTGGGAGAAGTGTTGCCAAATACCTTGCGAGACTCACTTTCTACTTCCTCCCAAGCTGAAGGAAGAGTTTTTCCTGTTTGGGCATTGAATATCCGTTTCAATTGATGATAAAGATCAACAAAGTCTCGATATCTTCTAAAGACTTCCCATTCTTGTTTGCCACTTCGAACTTTAATACAATACACAGTATGGTCCTTTACGCCAACCATTCTCTCTCCGATTGAGGAACCACCCTTCCTTTGTCTTGCTCCAACTACTTCTACCCAATCCACTGTGAAGGGGATGCCTTTACCTGAAAGGGAATAGTTTGAATAGGAAAATTGCATTCCAGAAGTTGAGGAACTCAAACTCCCATCTCGAGAAGGCCGGGGTGAGTTGGTTGCCGCCTGCAAGAACCTTCCTCTGCTACTCTCATCAGAGTCAAGAAGGACATCCTCCATATCAAGAACCGTGTCAACATACACCTCATTCACGTCTAAAGCCTCCACATACCTGAAAAGCTGAAAACAGAATTATCATAATGTCAATATGGAGCTCCATAAATTTCCAAAACCTTATCCAGAATTTCTTGCCTTCAAGTTGGATATTAAGTTAATCAGTCACCAAATGTACATTAACGTAGTACAGAGGCAGATAAACTTAACAAAATCGGTAGATCTCTATACAAATGGGAAAAAAAAAGTGAGAAACAACTAGGAACCAAAGATGGCCACATGTTTGGCAAATTTCAACATTATGTGCAAGGTAAATATGTCCTCACACAGCTCGTCATGGAGTCAGCCAGATTGATAAAGCAAATTGAAGGATGTAGAGGATAAACTAGTTGGAAGAGGCATGCTATTATAGTAATCCCATTTCTTACCACAGTAAATTTGATAAGGCTGCAGGCAGACACAAAGATCCCAAAGTTTTAGCGCTAATCATTCAGATAGTCCTCCCTGATTGGCAGACAGAAAACTCATGTACCATTTTGCACACATCCATAGAGCTTTAGCGCTAATCATTTAGGTAACCAGCCCTGAAAGGAACTATGAGCTGCCATGCTGATACCTTATCCCTTGAAGCCAGGAGACTCTTTGATCTACAGTACAAACTGTAAACTAGGTAATTATCAGTATAGAGGCAGCCAACCCCCCATGCAATGTGTATTACAAGCCAGGAAGAATAAAGCATCGACATACGAATTGGATGCTTGGTTTTTCAATCATCACGCATACACAGGCCTACCATTAGGAAGCAATGTGTCTAGAATCCTAGCACATATTTATACAGACAGAGGAGGAAAGAGAGAGAAAAGTGTATTGCAATCAAATGGACTGCCATATAATTTTGTGAAGAAAATGCACAGCCACTCGAAAAAAACAAATCCACAATAACCCACATAAAATACAAAATGAACACACACGCACGCACTCTTTTTTTTTGGGTGAAATCCATGTAGCCATAAATTACAATAAGCAGTTCCCAGGAAAGAAACATGCACTTACCTCTCTCTCTCTCTCTCTCTCTCTCTCTCTCTCTCTCTCTCTCTCTCTCACGCATGCACACGCGCACGCGCGCTGCAACAAGTTAAAAAACACAGATAGCCAAAAACACACAGCAAACACACAGCCAGTCACATACAGGTAGGCAAGCGCGTACAGACACATGCCCAGAGCTCACACGCACGCACGCGAGAGAGAGAGAGAGAGTAAATGTGTGTGTGTGTGTGTGTGTGTGTGAGAGAGAGAGAGAGAGAGAGATGCACAGATGCTGAAAAACGTGGGGTCAGGGAAAAGAAAAAGGGAGGGGGGGGGGAGAAAAGAGTCCTAATAAACCTACATGGTCTCCCTCAAATGCCCCCTCACCTGGTATAGATGGTCCTTCACCAAGGTGCTTTCCAAAACAGGTAGGGATCACTAAAATTTCACAATCATTAAGAGAATTACCAATTAACCTGTAATCATTCTTGCCCTTGTTTCCCTTTGACATGCACAAGTAAGGCTTCACACATGAACACATGATACATAGAAAATATATTTAAAACGTGGTGGGCTGAAACAATAGACATGGACTTCAGGTTCACAGGAAAAACGCTCATCAATACAGGCAATAAATAAGCAATGATAACGCAGGAGAGGGGAGAATCAATACCCTAAAAGGGGGAATCCATACCTCATCTGGACCCAAATCTTCATCCTCCCAGCCTACAGGTTTGTTTTCTTTTATCTCAATGCTAGAACCCTTCCATTTTCCTTCGACTTGCACCTTTCCAAACAAGCCTTCCTCTGACACAGGCTGATGTTTGCTTTGTTTCCCATCCAAGGCACCTTCCCCCACTCCCTCACTCCAGTCCTCCACTGAAAATCCTGGTACATTCTCAAGTCTGTAAGGGTTTGCATCCAATGCCCGCTCAACTTTTATATTGGAAGCCAGCATGGGCCCCTCGTGCCAAACAGACTCTCTATCTCGATTTGCATTGTAGACTTCTTCTTCAGAATTCATTAAAGGGAAACCCACCATTTTCACCTTAATTGTGTTTGATTGAGACTCATCTGCTTTCCATGTGTCAGCGGACAAAGATGGACTCCGTGGAGGATATTGATTTTTACCTGCAAACTCATCCAAGTCAACCTGTTCATCGACTTCTTCAAGATCGGGTCTACCAGATCCACTGCTTAGAGTGCGGAGAGGATGAGGAAGAAAAAGATTTGGCTTGTGCAGCTCAAAAAATTTGATGGAATCCTCTAATTGTTGAAGGTCGTGGTCTGACTCAGATATTGTGAACATTCTTTCTTCGGTATTTGTGGTGGTGCCATGGTCTTCATTCACAAGATTTGCTCCCTCTACCAACTCCCCCACTGGACCTGTATTGTTCCCTAGACTAAATTGGTCAGTATTCTCATCTAGGCTCTCTTGCATAAATGCATCCCAATCACTTTGCCCAAAGACTATGTTTGAACCTGAAAGATATTGATCTTCATCTTCTGAATGCTGTTCATTCTCAGATTTAGAACGCACAACTTGTCCTTTGTCGTCTGTCTGTTCTTTAAACATTGATTCAGACTGTTCTTGAGTCTCTAGGTGCACATCCTTCGACGGTAACTGAAGCTGTGAGGGACCCAACCCCTTGAGATTTGCAGCTGAAGCACTAAATCTTCTTCTCATATCAACAGGCCTCTGACCATGTTCTGATTTGGCAAACGATTGGGATACACTGTCACCTAGGGAGGCATCAATTCTATAAGTATTCATCATATCCATGATGACTAACTTAGAATCACCCAATGGTGGATTGTCACAAAGACCTGCTGCATCTTTTGTGTCACTTCTCACTCCTAGTATTGCATTGGCATCGTTCCTTTTTGACTTGAGAAATTGTTGGATGTGCAAATCATCCAGGTCCACAGCAGAAGTACTTCCTGTATCCACATCTCTGAATGGTAAGGAAACCTCTGAACCACCAACCTTCATTGGCTGATGATACTTGATGTCCCTGGATATATGTTCACCATTGTATGAATTGCTTGCAATGTTACATTGAAGCGACTCCAGTCCCTTACTTAAATGCTCTTCACCATTGTCAAGACTTTCTAGGGCATAGTCTTTTGTCAGCTTTGATGTCACCAATCCGAAATCAATTGGGTTACTTTCAAGCTCTAGCAAACCAGGCACTTTGTCCTCTGCAGAGGTTAGATTTGATTCGCAACCGGGTTCAAGGAGGCTGGATGATTGCAGCTGAGCATATTTTTTAAGTGCCTCATCAGCCAAGACTTCAGATGTATTAACATCAATGGTAGACAGGCTGTTTGGATCATCCTTTACAAAATTGAGCACCTTTTTTTCAAGTGAAAATTCTTTGATGCCAGAATTCATCAGATCCACTGATTCCAAATTGGCAAACTGCCTCTTGGACCCCTCCATAACATAACCATCTTGCTTCACTGTCTGTGTTATCAGACCTGATCCTGCATTCTCTGAACTTTCTTGCAATATTTTCACCTGGCTGAAATCACAGTTCTCAGGATATAGAGAGACCTCCTCCTCTGTAGGGATTTCTTTGGTGCAAAAACCAGTTTCCTGCTGCTGTCCTGGTGGAGGAATCACTGAAGAAACAGAAACTTTCAGGGGAACATCCAAAGAACCAAGGAGATCAGAACAACTATCGAATGAGCTTGAGGAGCTTGAGCTGGAAGATCTGATGTGACTCTGACTCTCCATGTTTTAAAAGTCTTGACACTCAATTCGCTCAAGCACATCTGAAGCATCATAACGCCAGAGGCATCTCTAAAGTGGCTGCAGAAAGAGACAAAATTATGCAATCAAAACCAGGGGATGTCTCCACAGCTAGTCCTGTGTAGTTCGGTTTTCAGCATGGGCAAATAGTGTGCACTGCAGAACACTGAAGACCTTTGACCTGCAATGCAACAATGTATATTCAAACAAGTGCATACTTTACTGCAAAAAATTGACCAACTCATACATTATTAGCAAAACAAAATAGAATTGTCAATGCATTTGAAAGAGACATGAATTGACCGACAAGGAGTGCAACCTAGAAGACAGAAATACAAGGACTAAGTGGAAATAGTGATATAGAGACTTCATGTGCTTGACATGACAGTCAAACTTCAAAGAGTTCAACCTTCTCTTTGTCTATCTCTCAAACAAATTGTGGTCAGCTAGCTAAAAGCAGAGAAGTTTTGCAGAGGAACATATGAATGAGGTAGAAATGCAGATATATGACAGTGAGATGCACAGAGACATAATGCTTTGAAAAAACATCCAAAAAATAACACGGAAGAAGTGAAACAATGCATTTGTAGAAAGTTGAGTGGCAAATGCAGTACATAAGCTGCTGATAAAACAAAGTTCCAGTGCATATGTTAAGAAGCAAAACAGAAGGCAAATAGAGAATGAGAGGGGAATGCATTTAACAAGCACTTGGTAACATCTCTCTCTCTCTCTCTCTCAACAAAGACACACCAGAAGAGCATGTCAGGTAGTAAGAAGAGGGTCCAAAAAAAGGGGAATAGTGAGAGTGATGGGGTGGTAGATAGCCCACTAAAAGAAGCGAGAACAAGTCCAAAAGGAAGAATTGATGACATACAGGAGGCTACAGTCCGGACAGGCTGGCTCAACAGCCAGAAACGTACTTGTGGAACCTGTGGATAGCTTTTTAGCTAGGATGCTACTCTTGGAGGGACAATGAAAACATGTTATCCCAATCACTACTGCTTAACAACTGGCTGATGCTTATAAAGCTCAAGTAAAGCGTTGCAACCAACTGCCCAAAAGGAACACAAATTAGAAGAGGGAAAGGAAAAGACAGGCGCGGACATTGCAGACTCAGTTGAAATGTTAATTCCTCATAGGTGAAAGTGGTCGGAAGAGGGATGGGAAGCAAGAACACATCCATCTCCTACCACCTAGGAAAGTGAGATGCATGACCTCAACGAGAAAGAAGGGTAGAGCAAGCAATATCGTCATGCAAGGAGTGTCCAAAAAGGATGATCAGGCCACAGACCCCTGCACAATATTGGAGTCCCAGAGGAGGGCAGCCATTCTCGTAAACACCATTGTCCTCCTCAGAGGCAAAGCATTTTGTGGGGTAGAACCTCAACCCCAAGCAGCAAGGAGAGTCTAGGAACTGGCTAGAAACACATAAGAAACAGCAGCAACATTGTCCTCCGCTAATACGGCAGAAGCATATACCTAGATGAATCCAGGAACATTCCTAAACTCATCCTCTAAAAACACAACATAGTGTAGTTTCAATCTCACGATAGTCACTCATAAGATTGAAAACCATAAACTCCATCACGCATAGAAGGGACTAGCTACTATGACATCCCTACTGACATCATCAGCGCCCAACAGTGAAAGTAGACCATAGTATAAAATATGCTCTCACACATACGAATCCACACACCCACACATACTTGAGCATCCATTTATACAAAGTCTTCGTACTGAGTTTCTGTCGGCACTCTAGAGGTGAAGGGCAAACTCAGCCATGACGAAGGCTAGCACTAAAGGAGAAGGCTAATAAAAAATAGTCCAAATCTCTTCGTTCAAGCTACAACTGCTTGTGAAGTCTAAACGATTTCATTTTAGTCTCTCCCAAACAAGCACCTAAATCTAAATCAAGCTGATAGGGCAACGCACCATTTAAGATTATCGCAATACCAGCAGGCCACAACTTGGACGAAAACTTCACAAGGTGAAATTTGCATGTCCGCTAATACGGCAGAAGCATATACCTAGATGAATCCATGAACATTCCCAAACTCATCCTCTAAAAACACAACATAGTGTAGTTTCAATCTCACGATAGTCACTCATAAGATTGAAAGCCATAAACTCCATCACGCATAGCAGGGACTAGCTACTATGACATCCCCACTGACGTCATCAGCGCCCAACAGTGGGTGTAGACCATAGTATAAAAATATGCTCTCACACATATGAATCCACACACCCGCACACATACTTGAGCATCCATTTATACAAAGTCTTCGTACTGAGTTTCTGTCAGCACTCCGGAGGTGAAGGGCAAACTCAGCCATGATGAATGCTAGCACTAAAGGAGAAGGCTAATCAAAAAGTAGTCCAAATCTCTTCGTTCAAGCTACAACTGCTTGTGAAGTCTAAACGATTTCATTTTAGTCTCTCCCAAACGAGCATCTAAATCTAAATCTAGCTGATAGGGCAACGCACCATTTAAGATAGAAAGAATTATCACAGGGTAAAGAGCCTCAGATCTCTATGATCTCGTGTGGCAGCAAGCTCACGTCCTACCTGAATCTAGAATATGTGGGATGTAGCCATGAGCTGGCCCATGGTGATCTGTACTTGATGGGAAAGGTAAAGCTTTAGGTACCCTGGTGCCTAGATGAAGCCGTCCTCACTACGATGGAGGAAATGCCCTCTATTTAAGGCCATTTAAATTGCATGTGGCTGGAGGGGCAATACCATGTCCTACGGGTATATACATGCCATAGATCATCTCTAATGACCTAATGAACTTCATGCTGTATCAAGTGCAAGAAGGGAGCATCTGTGAATACTAATCTGGCAATACGAGGTGGTGATCTAGATAGGTAATGATCTAGTAAGAGGCATCTATGCAGAGGGGTCTCAAGGCAAACGCTGCTAGAATAATGTCATGTGGAGTACATCTCTTTCCCCGGATCATGTGGATAACACCATGTGCTGTAGTCTCTCAAAACCATTTCACTCGTCCTCTCTCAGGTCTGCCTCCAATGAAAACTTCAAATATTCTCATCGCCAAGACAACCTTGCTTTTCCAGAATAAGATTCAGAATGTGTAACATACACGTGCATGCAATGACATCTTTGTGGGATCTAAGATCAAGGCCAGGATGGAATGTCAATGTCCGTAGTGAGAATAGTCTTTTTATCTATTTCATCTGCTAGGACGCAAGCCACTAAAAGAGGAGAGTGTAGTACCCAAGGCCCTGAGTAAGGATATCTAACACTGGTTGATACACTTTACTTATGTACAATACGATTGAAGACAAGTGTAGAAAAACTAATAGGGTAACCTGGCATCAAGTTCTCACTCCCAAGCCGTGGAGTGAACCTGCAATTATGATGTCATTGTTCTGGAACCATTGTCCCTTACAAAATCCCTGGAAATCTCCTTTCAAGTTAGCTGTAAAATGGAAAGAGGGTACGCTTTAGCCTTACTCTAGTGGCACTGACAATAAATTTGATGATTTCCTTTCGAGGGCCAATGCAGCTGTAAAATGGGAAGAGCGTATGCTTTAGCCTAGAAGAATCAAGTCATTACAGATCATGTATTTTAATCCGCACCTGATATATGGATCAGCCAGCTGAACGTGCATGGCATACATGGATTCCACCAACTTAAAGAAATTAGATTTGGTATCCTTGATTGCATTGATCGGGCAGTTGCCATCTTGACGTCAATTAGTCTCAAAGAAAATGAACTTCAGAATTGTCACAACGAAGCCTTTACTTTGACATGTCTGTTGATTTCGAGTGTGCAAACGCCACAAGAACAAATGGCTGTTTGTTCCTCGCAACTCTGCTCCAATCAACCAGTCTGCAACACCAAAGAGTGTATGGAACGTCCCAATAGTTTTTGTTTACGTGGAGTGTTGCAGCTCTGCGACTTCATACTTCTCCACTCATGTACGATGAAATTACGCTCTTGCTAAATTAGCCGTCTGTGAGTCTATTGCTAAGGTCCCACGAAAGCTTCTCCCTTCTGAGTAAATCTCATTGGCTAGACTATCCAGCATGTTGCTAGATATTGTCGTTAAGCAAAGCAATTGCCAATGAAGGAACAAAGGTTATGTAGATTCTTTGATTTTTAATCAGAACACTCCCAACTTCTGGGACTATTGGCAGAGTTCACCACTGATGATTTAGCCTAGGCGTGGATCAACCATATCACATGTGATCAATGGTAGGCTAGTTCAGAATCGTTTCATAAAGGTTACCAATAGACCAGCTGATCTGAATATAGACCTGACCTTCTAGAAGGCATGAAAGGGTTTGAAATTCTTACGGAATGTCTGAAGCAGACTGATGAGATAGACAATTCTCTTCAATTAAAAGAGAGAGAGAGAGGGGAGGAGAGACAAAGACAGACGCCCATAAGCATAAGGCTGAACCGTGCCCGTGCACCATCGCAACAGGCACGGCGTCGTGAACTCACAATCATTGTCTTGTCAGATTCAAATATTACCGAACCAGGCCATGAAGGCCAAGGTCACGAGCGACGCTTTCAAAATCCTACAAGCATCCTAACTGATGCCAGCTGCTGCAGTTCAAGCAGAGTCCACCCGACGTCAAAGCCCTGAGAGTTACTTCAGCCAGATCATAGTCGCCTCAGAGCTCGTAATGACCAGGAGAAGAGGCGGTAGCAATTGAAAGCAAAGCCGAATAAGAATCTACAAGGAGACACAAAATCCCGGCAACGATATATATCCTAGCAGGAGAATGAGACGTACAAGCGTAATGGCAGAACTGCGCTGTGTGTGGTGCTCGAATGCTGTCAAGGATCCGAGAATCGATGAAAGGAGGGAGGTGCTGAATGAGGATAATTCCTGAGGTAGAAACAGCAAAATCAATCCGTCCTTCCTCCCTCCTGAGCATTCCTGACGGTAAAAATTGCAGCATCGATCCGTTCTTCCTCCCTCCTGAGGATTCCGGAGGTAGAAATTGCACCATTAATCCTTCCAGCTCCCGATTCCTGCTACAATAGCCGGCCCTGCTTCCATCCACCGTTCTCGCTTGCTGCCTGCTACAATCGCCGGGCCTTGCATTCATCCACCGATCTCGTTTGCTGATCCCTGAGGTAAAAACTGCAGCAACAATCCTTTCTCCCTCGCTCCAGTAGAAATTGCAGCATCAATCCTTCGTGCTACCGATTTCTGCTACAGTAGCCGGCCATGCTTCCATCCACCGTTCTCGCTTTGCTGATCCCTTGATTTCCAGCACTACGAAACAGGAGAGGCAAATTAGCAACAGGGACAGTTCATGGCTTCTGGTTTCAATTGTATATACAAACGTTCATGATATACATCTGTGACTGTTCTTACTTTAATCCGCCTCATTAAGTTCCTAATACGCTCTAATATACATTTCTTTAACTTAATGTGTCTCGTTAAGTCGCTAATCACCCTATAATCATGTCTTTCCCAAATGCACGTGATTCTTGTCTTCCCCCTTCTCTCCATTTATTGCTCCTCTTTCCCTTCCACGAGGTCCTTCCCCCCAGAGTCCCTCCCCTCAGTCCTGACCCCTCTGCTTCCACCACCCCTGGTCGAAGTCTCTTCACCTTATCCGATCTTTTCTCAGATTTTTGACATGTTGTTCATTGCCTCTCCGTTCCACCTAGCTCTAGCTCCCCACATACATTCTGCATTCTTGCACTTCGCAATCTGCTCTCTCGTCACCTTCACACAACATTCACCACATCGTGCCCCCCCTGTTTGCCTCTCATGCCGAATTTTCTTACCCTCCATCTTGACAGTCGGAAAAAATAGGGCCAAACCCCTCATAACTCATCGAAAAACAAACTCCCAACCTACCAATTAGTCGACAAGCTCCTCCCAAGAACCACCACTCCGCCACCATGCCCTACCTCCCTCCTCAACTTTCTTGTGCCAATGCACATCAACCCCCCAGCATTATAGCTACCACATGTCTTGAGGTCTCTCGTTACCTCACCCTTTCCATTCGGCAAATTGAAGCTACCCCTTCACATGGGCCCTTCGACAAGATGGACCAACTCAACTTCTAAAAGATAGTTTAATGCAATGATGTTTACCTATTAGTATGACAAGAGCACCATTTCCCCTTTTCATTCAAATTACTTGCAACAATAATAAACATTCCAAGCCTTTCGTGTATACCTTTTTCCAATTGAATTTTTAAAACCCCACATCTAAGTTCCACCATGCTTAGACATCATAATGTTCAAAGATCTTCAATAAAAAGCAAAATAAAACACTGGAGTATGTATAGTGTTTAGTTATTTTGAAATTTACAACCTCCCCCTTCTAAAAAATAGTAGAGCTTGTTACCATTCCATAATGAAAAATGTACCTATCCATGTTCTTTATTTGGTAGGGGCAAAACATCCAATGATTCTTAAAAGTTACCCTAGTGAACGTTGTAATAAATGCCTTTGTAGAATGTATGCTCTTTGCCAATGGCAACACAATGAGACTATTGTTTGTTTTTAACACAATGATTTTCCATTCATAACTTGAAACAAGCGTAGCTAGCCATGCTCTTGCATCCCATAACGTAATACCGGTGGAAGAGAATGCCATCCATGTAGTTATAGTATTATTTGGTCTGGTCATAATTTTTACACAAGTTAAGCCCAATTGCTATTTTCATAGAAAAATTTCCTATGTCACTACAATTATATATAGCGTAGTCGCACTCCGTCAATTCTTGAATAATACGCTACATCAAGCCATTGTTTTGATTGCCCCATGTGCATGCAATATATATTTCAAAAGCTAAATTCTTAAAAGTGGATCTATAATATGTATGTATTGATGTAAAAAAAAAAAAAGCCAATTTGAAATTACCTTGTAAACATCTTTTTGTGATGAATTCCCCCGTAAATCTAAAATAACAGAATTCTTGCATCATTTTTCAATACAATAGATTTATTGGGTAAAAGTCCTTAAAACAAAATTTCACATTAGCATTCACAAGTATATCCCAAAAATTGTGGGACAGTAAAGGATTCCTTATATTATATGATGAGATGTAAACACCTTTAAAAGGGATGCCATTTGTATGGTTCGCACTAATGAGGGATAATATGTAAATAGTACGAGAAGTTTTGATAGCTCTATCTCATCTAAAGTCTAAGGAATCTATTGTTTTGTATGCATGTTTTTGTTGTATGTGACGTCTTTTCCCAAAGTGGTACTCAATAGCCATTCAAAGAATCTTGAGCTTACCATTTCTATTTTAAAGATTTGCACTTTTAGAGAGAGAGACAGACAGACAGACTATAGGAAAAAGATGCATTCTCTTGATATGTATCTATTTTTCAAAATATATGTATAAATTCTTCACAAAGGTAACAATATTCTTAGTGAATTTTTGGCCATATATAATGCCTCCCAAAAAATTTACATATTTTTAACAATACATCTCAACTTAAAAAGAGAAGAAACAAAACATAAGAAAACAGTGCATTCTATTGATATGTATCTTTTTTTTTTAAGATTTGTATAAGTTCTTCAAGTATAAGAAAAGGATGCATTCTATTGATATGTATGTTATCATTGTTGAGAGCAAAGTACAAATTTAAGTGTCTCATCATATAGTAGTGAAATGATTCTATAATCCCAATATCTAAGTAATGAACCATAGCCAATATCTTATGCACTTGTTTTAGTCATAACAAGCTATAGAACACCAAGTTTTGCTGGGTATTCAATAGAGACATCTTAGATGCCCATAGAAGGCAATGGGACTTGTGCACAATATAAAGCCAGGTTTTTTCCAACCATTTTTCAAGACTTACATAACCACCTAAGCCGATAAACTTAATAAACACATAAAATAGTAGCTTTGTCAATGGAAGGGAACTTTTTAATTTGGGGAACTTACCAACCATTTATGAGGAATAAGAGTGGTTTTAAAAATACTTATCTAATATAATTATGGTATGTACATGTATGGAGGTAGATTAAGTACGAGCAAGAAACCAAAATCCTTCAACTTATATGATAAATGTGATATCAAATAGCTAGGTTAAAACATGAGAGCCTACTCATATTAACTCATTAGTGTCGGACCCCCCTAATGGCTCTCACCTAATTCCTCCATTAGTGTTCTCATCGATGCTTCCCATCCACCTATTTTAGAGGCCCTTAATATCAACAAATTATTCCATGCATATAACTTAGGCCAAGGAGAAAGACAATTGAAAAGGCCTTTATTTCTCAATAATTGATTTCTTAGGTGACAAGGTGGGGTATTCTAAGGTCAAGGAGATAGCTTCGAATTTTCATACAAAGGGGGACTTGAACTCTCTTTTTTTTTAATAAAATAAAAACCACCGGATATATTGAAGGGGTTAGTTAGGCCCGGCAAAAAAAAAGTACAAAATTTGGCTGAAATATGGGCTAACCGCCCTTAGCTAGCACTACCCGCAGCTAAAGAAAACGGGACTAAGGGTCCATCGTATTTTTGACAACGAAGAGAGATCTACTTATCAGGGGACTTGAACTCTTAACCTCTAATTGTATTAGGTGTGACCACTAGGCTACATAAAGATACTATCTAAGAAGTACAGTGTAAGGGTTATAAATTCTCACTTTCACAAATAAGAGAGGAAAGGGGAGGGGGGGTGGGGGGTGTTTGTGGGGGTGTGGGAAGTAACTAAGAGGGGATGGGGCTCTCTCCTCATAAGTAGAGGGATGCCCTAGTCACCCTAGCCTTGCCTTTCCACCCCTCCCTCCTACCCTTTTCACAAATTAATACAGTTTTGAATAATTTTCAATTCAAGGGACTATTGGAGATACTAGTACATTATATGAGCAAAATACATATTTGTTCAACCAACATGTCCAAAAACCCAATACCTTGCATCACAAACCAAAGATTAATCCAATGATCAATCTACCATCCGATTCATTTGGTGATTCGAAAACAAACTAAATTCTTATGGCTAATTGACATAGAATATCCCAAACTTATACGAAGCCCTAACATCATAAGCTCCATGCAACATCAAATCCCCACAAAAGGCTAAAGGTTGTTGAGAACTCAAGTAAGCACAATATGAATTTCCACAAGTAGGGTACGATGAATGGGAGAACGTGGTAGTGCAAGAATGGTCGTCATGATAGAGAACCATTGCTATAGCAGCTCCTTACTCAAGAACTACCCAAGACAAATAAGCAGCCAAATGTATAGAGCTTAACTTGTGTATACACACCTCTTAATGAAAGCCACAACTCTCTCTATCGACTGATATATGCATGATTCCTTATAAATTCTCTAGCACAATGCAAACCCATGTGCCCATGATACAATATCTAGTGGAATGATTTGTCCACCAAATGTGGATCCAAACTAGGGCCTATGTAATCAAGGCCCATGAGGGAAGGGAAGATTCCTCTTGAAACTTGTTTATTTTTCCAGCTCCATGAGGTTCCTCCATTATGTACACTTTTGTCCTTCAAAGTCAGCTTGCATGCCTATCCATCATTTCAATATGCACGAACCCTCCAAACCTAATATACCATCATGTGTGTACATGCACGAATGCATCGAGCTTTTGTTTGTGTATGCATGTGCGTTTGCATGAATGCAGGCATGTGTGTGTGTGTGTTGTGTGCATATGCGCATCTATGTGTACAAGTGAGCATGCATGTGTATGCATGTGCATGTGTGGGAGTACAAAGATATAAAAATATTTTACTTATAAGGGAATGAGTATGTGTGGGAGGAGAGCAGCACTAGATATAAAATTATTTATATCTCCGTGCACATACTTATACATGTGCATGTGTGGTATGTGTGTGTGTGTGTTTGTGTGCATGTAGATGTGTGAGTGTGTGCATGTGTTTTTACATGCATGAGGGGGGGGGATGGATGCTTTTAGATTATGAATAATGTGGCATGAACCTAGACTTGGGGCACTTTTTTTCTCTAGCTAGGGAGTTTTTCCCCTAGGAGTAATATTAGAAACAAATGTGTGGTATGTGTGTGTGTGTGTTTGTGTGCATGTAGATGTGTGAGTGTGTGCATGTGTTTTTACATGCATGAGGGGGGGGGGATGCATGCTTTTAGATTATGAATAATGTGGCATGAACCTAGACTTGGGGCACTTTTTTTCTCTAGCTAGGGAGTTTTTCCCCTAGGAGTAATGCTTTTGACTCAAACAAGAGCGTTGGTTCTTGATGGTTCCTAGTGGTTCCATGGTGGTTTTGTGGTTGTTTATTGTTGACCAGAATCCATGCAATGGTTTTTAAGTATGAAATGTCATGCTCAATTAATTGCAAATTGGGATACAAAACTTACAATAGTCTTTATGTTTGAATTTGGAGTCTTCTTTTGCTCTAATTCGACTCCATTGTAGGCCATCATGCCATGGGGTTGTCATTTACAAGTACAAGCAATCAAGAAGAGTTGTATTATGTTTGCCCTTGAAGGCAAAATTTGGGGCTCTGCTCTCCTTTTCCTAATGCCTATTTTGTTGGCCCTTGCACCAAGGGGATAGCTGTTTGCAAGTACATTTAGTTTGCACGTATTTAGCCAAGTATTGGCTTGTTGTGCATTTTCTTTGTATAATGGCTCAAGATAATAGCTTAATTGTTAGCCTATAGACGTTGGCTCTCAATGTACCAACCACATCCAGTAAAGTGGGAGAGTAGTGTGGCTAGACCTACACCTACAACAACTGTAGCTACTACAATTGAATGGAGAAGATAGGATGGTCATGATGCATAAGCTCTTGCCTTGATTTCTTTATCAACTTTTTTGCATGAATGGCATGTCTTGCAGACAATGTATTAAACAACAATAGGGTAAGGGTATCATTCCTCAAGGAGGAGATTGAGAACTTGAATAAGTGCAATAGAAGGTTCTACACTTGCACCAATGGTGTCCACATCTGCAGTAGATCCTACCATTGCCCAAGCACAGGCAAAATGGGACAAGAAAGGCAAATATGCATATCATTTGATCAAACATAACATGCAAGATGTCATGCTTGGATAACTCAACTCAGTGAAGACATAATAAGAAGCATGGAATATGATCGCAGCTCTTTACGAGTCTAAGAACACATCCATAATTCTTACATTGAGAGAAACTAGATTAACTACAGCTTTCGCAACATCAATGAAATTGATCATGCTTATGTATTCACAAGATTAAGAATTACAACAATCAATATGCAATTGTAGGAGAGACCATGAATCTTGTAGAAATGGTTCAAGTCATCCTAAATGGACTCGGAGAGAGATACGAGAATCTAGTCTAGAGTATTGCCATTCAACAGAAAATTCCAACACTGGAAGAATTACAGTTTGTGGTACTTGGTAAAGAACTCAGGACTCAAGCCATTCAAGCACGCAAAGGCCATTCTCATGATCAAGCATTCATGGCTTTAGACAGAGGTAAAGGCAAAGGCAAAGGCAAAGGTAGAGCATCTCAAAGGAGTGGTCATCAGCATCATCATCAGCATCCACAACAACATCAGCATGAACATCAAAGAGGAAATCATTCCAATTGAGGGAGATTTCAAGGATGAGGGAATGGATCCACCAATGTGTCAAACATTCTTTGCAACTATTGTCATAAGTTTGCACATTATGAAAGAGATTGAAGAAGCAATACAACCAAGGACTAAATCTAGTGTACAGTTTGTCATTTGTGGTTTGCTCTCTAGCTGTGCCTTCTCTCCTCTTCTCCACTCTTCTCCTCTCCTCTCTCCATATTTGTTCAACTTCTTATGTGTAAGGTCCAATGCTCTTCCAACAAGCTCCTTGTTTCTCTTATAACATGATAATGATTCATAGTATTACTAGAAAGAATTATTATTTCTATTATCATTTTTGTTTTCTTCCATCTCTGATTTGTAGGAGACCTTAGACCCCAATTGGACTTGTAACGTCTTGATTATTGTAATAAAAAAGGGACCATCACCTTGAAGTTGCAAGTTAAAGCTTGAAAAGCTTTCCAAGCTACATTTTTAAACATATTCTCACACATTTGCATGAACAAGCCATTTTTTACTTTATTGTAGAGATATTATGATTTGTCATGCTTTATGATGATGGTATTACCTAGCTCATTCGGTGTTGTGTTCTTATTCAAATTTGTATGGTTCCCTGTAAATGATAATCTAAGGTTTTAATAAATGTGTACCAATTCAAACTTTACTTTTTGAAGGGAAAGGCTACCAAATTGAGAGGAAAAAAATGAAAGGCTATCTCTAGGGGAAGGGGAGGACGTGCCAGGAAGGAAGAGCCCCCTCTCCACTTACACATGTTGAGGATCATTTGTTATAATCCAACATAAATGAAGAGATTTCTAAGGAGCTTGATGAGAGAAATAACTATTGTAAAGGAGATGGGAGATCATGAAATGGGTGATTTTCCAAGAGGACACAACAAAGCTATTTAAAATGTCCAAATGAGGAGACATTATTTCTCAATGCAATTTTTTGGGGTCATGTTTAAAGTTCCCCTTTGTAGATTGCTACTACCAACAATGAAAGTCAGACATCTTAGGAATGAAAGTTCCCTTTTGTAGACTACTACTACCAACAATGAAAGTTAGATGTCTTTTCCCACATTTGAATCCAACAAAAGACAAATTATTTAGCAAGCTTTGACCTAAGAAAATGGGAACCTGACCAAAGAATAAGCAACCAAGAAGTAATGATTACTTTGATAAAAACAAAAGACCACATCCTACAAAATTCAAGTTCAATTGTGGACCAATAAATATTGACAACTAAAATATCATCATGTTAAAAGCACCTATTACTTGAAGATATGTAATCAAATCAATTCGAGGGAGTTGTTAGCCCTATGTCGACAAGCAATGCATAGTCCAATACAATCCATGAGATTGATGTGTGTGTGCAATAGTAGCAAATATATATTTGTAATAACTTGAGCTTGAGGGCATATTTGATAGATATAATATGATAAATATAGCCAAAAAACTCTTTAGAAAAGTTATGGACATACTTGCAAAAATGGTATAGAAAGAAATTTCTTGCCACATTCTTTGCATAAAGAGAGAGACAAAATCCTTACCCCATACTTTGCATGCTTTACGTGGAGAGAGGAATTCCTTACCGCATCTTATGGCAAGAGCAAGGAATGAATAAATATCCCATAATTCCAAGCACGGTCACCCTTTGTGTAAACTGTTCACTCCACTCTTGTGTTCCTATGCACTCTTAGTGTCCATGCTTGCAAACACTTTGTTCTTGTGTCTTATGCACTCTCACACTTAGCATCATTCTCACTCATTACTATTAATGTGTGATAGCATGTTCTAACCCGACCACTTGTACAATATCCCCCCTACCCTTACACTTCTTCCTAAAATCTACCCTACTACTCCTACAATTGACCCTTAACCCTTGCACTACTTCCTAACTTGCTCTCCCCCCCTATCCCTCAACTCTTCAATTCTCATATCTACTCTTGCCATTATCTCTAAACCTCATTCTAATTTCATTTACTTCTAACCTACTCTCACCTACCCTTGCAACCTTCAAACTCCTAGATTAGATTTCTCAACCCTCATCTCGTTTGATTTGTGAAGGGGATCAGCTCTTCGATTTTTGCATGTATCCCTTATTTGAACCCTATAACCTTTTTCAGAACTTTACAACTCTTTCTTACCCTTAAAAACCCCAAGGAGGTGAAGACCAAACACATTTCTTAACCAAAGCTAATGCGACGACTAATTTTCACACTTGAACCTACATCTTTGCCTATAATGAGACTCAAGGCTCTATACTACAAATGTGATCACTTTATTATAGTGAATAACTAAAGGTATTTGTACGATCGAATGCTCAAAACTTAGAAATGACATTGCCTTTGAATAACTTTTATTGTCCATCACAACCATCAACACTCCCATCATCAATGTTGAAACCAAATCATGACAACATTGACTTTAAGACGTCTATTTGTGTCATCTAAGAAAAGACCACCACCACATAAAAGTGTTGCTCATTATTTATTAGATAAATTTTATGAGCCTCAAAAAAGCTTAATGATAACCCATACTTGGGAAAATTTTAAAGTGGCTCAAGGATGAAGTTTCCCCGAAAGGAAAAAGATGAAATGAAATTGCAAAGCCCAAGTATTCCAAAAGGTGTTGATGTCTTCTTCTTTCAAATATGTGGCAATGTGTTACTAGTATGATATCTAAATTGTAGAGATCTTTCTCCCCACTATTTGTGATATCCTCAAAAGGTATGGGGGGAGCACCAATGCCTTACTCACAACATAGTCTTCCTATGGTCTAATTTTGAATTGTCTTAGTTGTAAATGAACATTCTGTATTGAATTGCCAAAGGAAATGCTCCCCATCCCCCATAAATGAGTTGCTTACATAACCTTTTGAGGAGAAGGTCAACACTTTATTATGGGTCCCCTCTTACCCATATTTTTGAATAGAAATTGCATATACACTTATAAAATGGCAATGTTGTCATAATGATTAGAAATTTGGCCCATGGGTAGTAGATTTCTCCATTTACTACATGGATTTCCATCGTGTTATTTTTTGTGATGAAACACATTTAGCTACCTCACAATCCTTCAAGCATAATGCCACCCCAATGCCACATGCAAATCCATCACTCCATAAATACGTTCAATTGTGATGAGTAATGATAGACTTTCAATAGGATAGCCATTGTAGTGCCAAGGGTACCACGTAGTCTTCACACATTTGTGCTATCTATACACTATGAGCAACTATGAGCAAATAACATCTTAATTTGTACTATCAAACAAACACGTTTGTGGTATCAAATAGACACATTTATCCCATCTATACTATGATAAAATAACATCTTAATTGGATATTCGATTGAAAATTCGTGTTCATTTCTCTTGTTAATACAAGTGGAAGTACGTGTACAAATTGCACCTCAAATGAAACACGTGTTTGAGGGGGGGGAAATTTGAGGATGAGATTCCAGATTGATGACATTTGACATCCAACAAATTCCCTTCAACCCCACCATGGATGGATACCCCCCTCAATGTATAGATTAAGGGTGAAAGAAGAGGAAGGCCCTACCTACCTAGCCCTCTGCAACATGAATCAATTTCACTCCCATTTTCAAATGAAAATCCACATCCATTCCTTGTAAAATTTTCATACTAATCTCTTTGATACCTCTCTTTATTACCTACCTCTACAATACATGAGCTTTCATGGATATTGCAATCAAATGCCTTATTAGAATTTGAATCATGCCTAAAATAAGAAAGGGAATTATAATTCTGAATTTTGTAGCACTCTCAATGTGATGGAAGTTGTTAGATTGGAACAATAAGATTTTGGCATAAAACTTCTCAACTTTGGCAAAGAGGTAAGGCTTTCTACATCTCATTGTTGAAACATAGTCACTCTCATTCCTGTGCCAATAGTTGTGGGTGCTCCTATGGCAGAAGTATTTGTTGAAAAATCCCAAGCCCCTTGAACACATCTATGGAATTGGAAAACCTCCCGAATATAGGACATAAAATGTTGAATTGTGTTAGAAAATCCATCCAACCACACCCTAAACAATGTTGGCCTCATCTCTTAGCCTACATGTTGCAAATTGTAAATGACCTTCAACAAGGCCTTTAAATATCATTAAAGGCCAAGAAAATTAAAAATCATGTGTGCTAAGGACTTTGGTGGCAACGTAAATTGATAAACAACCAGCTATCGGTGATATAAACATCAATAACTATATTAATCTTCTAAATCAAAAGTGATGACAAAAGCCCCGCATTTCATTAAATGAGGTGTACTAAAGAGATAAAACTAATAGATTCGACCATTTTAAGACTCATAATTGATGCATTTAAAACAAAAAGGGAATGAAGTCAATACGCACATATCAAAATGAGAATATAAATTCCTCTTCTCTCTCACTTACAATGTCCCTCATTCCTTGGCCGCTTAGAGAGCAATCTCCCACCATTTTGGAAGAAACACTCATAGATCCTCTGCAATTGATTGATCTTTTTTTTTTCTTCTCAAAGGTTTTTTAAAATCCTCATTTGATTTAGGATTTTGCATACCTTGATCCATATCTACATAGAAATAGAGATAGAAGGTGTCCACATTTAATTGTAAGTCGATAAAGTCATCATATTTTGATACAATGTCCTTTTTCCACCTCCCCAAATTATCCTTGTTAAATTGAGGCATGCATGGATGTAGTTGCACTAGGAACACAATAACATAAAACATTCATTCTTATTGTACTCATCCTTCAACCATGCATCCACCAAGGCATGCATTATGCATTACAACCCTAAATAACTTCATTAAACATCCAAGGAAAAACATCATTCTATTGTGCATGTTCTTGATAATTGGATTACAAGTTCAGTTGGGGGTTTGTAAATTAAGGTGTCTCAATTTGGCATACTGCCTCAATGGCATGAATCCTCATTTCTAGAATTGTTACTTTTTAATATCCTTTTATTTTATGACAAGATTGGGTATGAACTCAAATTTTGGGGTAGCATTATGAAGGTCATAGAGATGTAAGCTCCTTGTAGGCCCCATACCTCTCAAAAGCACCCAACTTGCTAATAGCCTACTTGATTTTTTCCATCAAGCATATCGGCATCCATTGCAACCCAAATTATACTCTTTCACCATAATTTAAACAATATAATCAATACATCCCTTAATGTACAATTATAATATAAGATTTTACCTATATCATCTTTTGCCAATCATGTGATTTTACCCCACTAAACTTCTCTTCAATAGTCAAAGCACAATTAAAGAGTAGTTTTCATTCTACAATTATGTTCTTTATGTATTTCTTGTCAAACCCCATGCTTGCACCCATTCTCATTCATGGCCACATGTTCTTCTCTATCCCCTTCACTAGCAAATATCATTTCATTGTACCTTGCTCTCTTTGGTGTCAATATATTCTTCCAAACTCTTGTGCTAACATGCGTGAATATGTGCATTCAATCTAGTAGATGGGTTACTTTATGATGCTTCTAATAAGGGAGTGAGAAGAAGCTAGACAATATTTTCTTGCTTAGTGGGAGCATGGGCATCCCAACATCATTCAATGCTCATCATTGGATAGGGATTCTCCATAGGAGTGATATTTTTAAGGTGGTTTGTATTGTTTTTTTAAGATCTTACAATCATTAAGATTATATTTTGAGGGCGTACATGGGGCAAGCACGATATCCCATAACCATGAGCCTTGAGAAAGAGAGCATCACATGTCACAATCAAGCAATGGAAAAGAGCAAAAATTGCATGATATTAATGAAAATTATGAAATAGAAAGTAGAAAAGAGCTACCCATGTGTATGAAAGAGAAGGTGCAAAGATGATATAGGACTTGATCAATTGTGCAAGTTGGGGTAGTTGTGCATGGTCCACATTAAACTGCCCATCACATAAAACACCTCTTAACTAACTAGTGCAGGACTATTGTAGAACCATTTTTTCACTGGACAATATTGGTTCTAGGTTGTAGCAAGCCATATAACCATATTCTTCACCTCATGCTTGATTATTGCTAACACGAGGTGTCCCTTTTTTATTTTGAGCCACGGTGGGATGTTATAATTAACCACAACCAATAGCCATGTTGACCAAGAGGTGGACGACGGGATTTACATCAACCATTGCTGTCAATGCAAGGTGAAATGTCATGGCTACTCTCGGCCCCATAGGCTCTCCACATTCCTTCAAGACTTCTTATTTGTGGAATTTAAATGTGTCATCTATTGAGCAATTTCAAGCATGCTAATCCATAAGTTATGCCATTAAGGGATAACAAAATATGTATTTTATATTGGGTATAATGAGCATGTGTCATAGGTCCTTCCTTGGTATCTTATTTACTTACATGTCTTGCATAAAGGCCTTGGTATCTTATCGCCTTACATGTCTTGCATACAAGCCTTGGTATCTTGCCCCTTGCATGTCTTTCTTTTATTAGAATGCCTTGCATTTGTGCATTGTGTTGCCTTCTTGCACTTTCTTTTATAGAGAATGCAATTATTTAGACAAGAATGGATTGGTCTACAAAATGGATGCTAGTAATCAAGCCATTTCTTAAAATTTGAGCTCATTGTTGAACAATAGTTGAATGGCAATATTAAATGCAAGAATATTAATTGTATGACAATACTAAATGCAAGACTATTAATTGAATGACAATATCAAATGCAAGAATATTAATGATAGTAATCAAGACATTGCTTATTAAAATTGAGCTCATTGTTGAATGAGAGTTGAATGACAATATTAATTGTGCTTGAAATTTGAATAGCAATGTTGAAATTAGGACTACAAGGTGTTCTCTAGTGACTCTATAGTCAACACATTGCTTATAGTTATGTTTGACAATTGTATTTTAATGCTAAATGCAAACTTTAGACATTGCAATATTCATGTAATCATTGAAAGTGATGTATATATGTTTAATTAAATACACCAAACATTGGATTTCTACTTGGCATTTGAATACCAATGTTAAATGGCTATACATACTATTTTATATTGATGCTATGAGTTAAGAACTTGCCTAAAGTTATGTTTGGAATTTCAATTGCATCATTAAATCCAATAATCTAGAGATGCCAATTTTTATCCAATGATTAGGATGAATTTAAAACTCTTCCTCTCACCAAATAGTTTTGACCAAATCTATATTACCAAATTATGTCCCAGAAACCTTTCAAGGTGGCAAGTCCATGACACTATTAATTCCAATTCATGTGATTACCAAATTATGTCCTAGAAACCTTTCAAGGTGGCAAGTCCATGATTCTATCAATACCAATTCATGTGATTACCAAGGCACATATTGAAAAGAGGTTTAATACCCTTTCAAAGATTTACAAGCCAAAATCAACACCAAAGAAGACTTAGGTGCAAGAACAAAATCCAAGTGAGACTCAACATAGCACTTCCATAGCAAGCTTTGACTAACAAATTAGTGGAGACAATTATACAAATGCAAAAAATGGAGAAAACAAGGCCTTGAAAGTGTGTTCCTCTTAATTTAACAATACCAAGTGTGGATAATAAGTTTCTAGGGTCTTGGGGACAAAAAATAAAGAGGTAGAATTTTATAGACATGAACTATGCAGTTAATTTGCACTTCTTGTATAAGTACTTGGTTGGGTGGCAATCTCCCTTGTGTACTTGGGCTCACCATTTTAATTTGGGGATTTTGTAGATTAATGTGCAATAATAGAGTTTAGCCATTTTACATTTAGCACTAGAGTAGTTAGGCTAGGTTTGATGGGGTGTGTCTTGAATGATAGATTTGACAAAAGAAAGGTGAGGCAAGTTGGTAGATCATATAGCATCACTTACTTGCACAAAGAGGCAATCCACATTGGTGATATTTACACATTCATTCCAAACACAAGGCATGTTTTAAATGGATTGGATCGTAGGTTTGTGTGGTGAGAGGTGAAGTGGACAAAGGAAGATTTTGGAGTGCATAAGTATAAAGAATGGGAGATAGACTAAGGTCACAAGCTATCAATCGCCTAGAACTCCTAGTGCATGGAGAGATAATACTATCAAAAAAGCATTTTATTTTAGCTTGGGGTATTCTAATTGGTAGCTTGTAGTTGGTAAATAAATGAGCAACTAAAAGGGTGCATAGTAGGCTAAGCTGAAGCATTTAGTCTATGAAAATTGGGGACTACATGAGAGCATGCTTACTTGTAAAATGACAACAAACCCTTATTTTCTCTCTATATATGGAGCATGAGATCCCTAGATATGTTTCCATGTTTGTTGGTCTATCAAAAGGGAATTGGGTTCTAGTTTTTAAAGATGAAATCATGGTTGTTTTTAAATGTTGGGAAGTGTGATTATACATTTGTACATACTGGAACTTAATTTTCTTTATTAAAAAAAAACCCTATAAACATGGAAAGAAACTTTGAATGAGAAATGGAAAGTGAAGGCAAAACCTCTCATGTGGATCCTATAGGATTTAATTGATACAATAAGTATTCACACTCCATGGCATGCAGATTTTGATCATTGAATACTAGGAATAGAAATCTAGAGAATGTTTACAAGGACTATAGGCTTTGGAAGGCACTGCATGGGCTAAAATAGGACCTCCAAAATGGTACTAGTGAATCAACGATAACTTTAGAAGAATTGGATTGATTTGGAGTCATTTGATGCAAAACTATGCTTCCATTCAAGGGGGACAAGAAATCTATGTTTGCCCCTCCTATCTTCTTGTAGTTCTAAGCTCAAAAGCCTTGGAGCTTTCAAGCTTTGTGGAGGTGTTTTTCTGGGGCCTTCCCTCCTTCTTTTCACACCCTTGCACTTGTTGCAAGCGAAATCAAAGAGTGGTTAATTATAAAAAAGAAAGGTAACCTTATAGTATTTTTGTTCGATGGGGGGATATATTTTAATTAGTTGCTCATAAATCCTGTGTGGAATAGCTACTCATTAAAAATGTACTCATTAAAGGTCTATGTGGAAGACATCTTTATGTCCCCCCATTGGACAAAAAAATCAAGTGTAACATTTGATAATTTATATGCAAGGATAGAACAATAATAAGTAAGGGCCTTTTCCCACCTACTATTCTGTTCTGTTAGTAAACTTAACAAAATTATTTTAGTTATTTAAAGCTAACCATTGGTACTATGCATGAAACGGTCTTAGCTAGAAATTTCAGATCTTATTTATTGACATTGTGATGTCCATTGTTTGATCGTCTGATGATAATGGCTTCTTCTTTTCAAGGGCTTTCAAATGAATATGCTTGGTCTAAACCTTGAAAAAATACGTAACAAAAATCTTGATTGAAGTATTGTCCACCTTTACGTTAAACCCTTATTTTCTATTTTTCAACACGTTTCCTGAGATTTAACATAACTAGGGCACTTCAGTTAAAAGCCTGAACTAGTCCTTCTTAGGGGGTTTCAGATGGTCTAGATGGGTGGAGTGAGGGTGGTTTCACATCACCCGCTCGGCCATGGAGGAGAGTGCGGTGGTTCACACCACTTGCCCATCAAGTTTTGTAAAGGGGGGTGGCATTTAATTACATCAAAGCTTCATTGGTCTGGTTGATAGAGGGAAAAGTTTGTGTCAGGTGGTGCAGGTTTAACCACCACTGAGGGTAATCATATGGTGGAGATAATTTCATTTGTCAAGAGTCTGGGCTTGGCTTTCTTATCGGGCCAAGTAGATCGACGCAACATACCATTACTGTGTGTGAACCTGTCCACCATATTTCTCAGTGTTGGTGCAATGGGCAACTTGAAACCCTCAGGCGAGATTTGGTGGGGTGGACATTTACACACTTTGTCGTGAGACATGGGATCTTGCGAAGTGAGCAAGATGCCACTGTTAATGTGAATAGGCCAGAAGTCTCGAGTGTGAGTCACGAATTTGAAATTTGAATGTGGTGGAAGGAAGGAACGTGAGAGTGGAGGATCGACATTGGAGAGGCGATCGATCATCGGATTCGAATCGAGAGTTCGAGGCGCGATCGGAGGGTGGAGGTTGGGCTACGGCGATCCGGGAGGAATGCGAGTGATTGGAGGAAGGGAGAGACAGAGAGAGAGAGAGAGAGAGAGAGGATTTTGAACTGGGTGAATTTGAATTTGTGGAGGGAAGAGCGGAGCAGGAAGAGCGATGGCGATCCGGTCACTGCCTTCTGATTGGTGAGTGAATTTGAATTTGTGGAGGGAAGAAGAAGAAGAGGGAGCCACAGATGATTGATGAGAGGAGGAGCGATGGCGATCCGGTCACTGTCCTCTGATTGGTGAAAGAAAACAGAAGCACCAAAGCATTTCTCCTATAAATTCCCACAGCCCCCCATTCTTGTCACATTTATCGTCTTCGTCATCTCCGTTGCTGTCTTCTTAGCTCACTTATCTTCCCCAGCTTCTCCCCCAGCTTCCTCCCATGGCACCCAAGTCCAAAGAACCCGTCGAATCCGAGCAGAAAGCCCTCAAGACCAAGGCCGGCAAGAAGCCCATCAAGCCCAAAGCTGAGAAGAAGCCTGTCAAGGAAGGCGCCTCTGCCGACAAGAAGAAGAAGAAGGCTAAGAAGTCCGTTGAGACCTACAAGATCTACATCTTCAAGGTGCTCAAACAGGTGCACCCTGATACTGGGATCTCTTCCAAGGCTATGGGCATCATGAACTCTTTCATCAATGACATCTTCGAGAAACTTGCCCAGGAGGCTGCTCGCCTCGCTCGCTACAACAAGAAGCCCACCATCACCTCGCGGGAGATCCAGACTGCTGTCAGGCTCATCTTGCCTGGTGAGCTCGCCAAGCATGCTGTGTCCGAGGGAACCAAGGCCGTTACCAAGTTTACGAGCGCATAAATTGCGTCTACAGTCCGTTTTACCGGTGTTCTTCAACACCACCTTTCTTCAAGGTTGCGTACTCTTGCTGTGATGAGTTTGTGCAGCAGTTGGTTTGAGAGCTGCACTATCCATTTCGAAGGTGTTGTTCCAGGAGCTAGGCAAACGATCCGTCGTCCTCGATGAGAAGTCACACTACACTTATAGCTGCCTTCATAAAAGTAAGAATAAAAACGTGCGTTGTTTGGCATATCTTCTGCCCTGATTGGTTTTCGGTCGGTCTAGAGGAGGGACGGAACATCGCTTAGTGCTAGCTCTGATTATTTGATTCGTAATGGTACCAAATGTCGGAAGAGTGGTCAGAGGGCTTAAAGGCTAAGATGTTCACAAGCATTCAGGCAGAGTATTGCCGTTGATAGAGAAACGGTTGTGTATTCAAGTGCAATTGATCTCTGCGCTGGATCAGTTGGAAATGTTTGCCGGGGATATTACAAAGATGTTACTTAGCGTGCTGTTAGAATTAGAGTCTTACAGTGCTCGGAAACTATCCTTCGAAAGAGTACTGTTGACAACATTCTCACTTCACAAACAACTGCAGCGTTCGGAAGTTTAATGCTGAGAATCTGTCATTGAATTTCGTTGGACGTGAAACGAAGAGAGCTTGGAGTACGGTGAAGCAGGATTCCATCTAAAAACCATTCGTGAAAGAAAATCTCAAAGCTTACAAAAACCTTCTCTGTGGATTTGGGGCAGAAAATGTAGAACAAATTATTACTTTGAAACTTAATTTGATTGATTACAAGATCTAGAGTGGAGTACTTCTAGCTAATTTTATATAGTGTTTATTTATCCACTTACAGCTAGAACTTATAGGAGTATCTCTAGCTACTCTAGAACATGCAAAAATGCTTGAACTAATTTTAACACTTGAAGAAACAATTGTACATTGATTGAAGAATGCTTGAATCATTAATAGTGTTACTACCACTAGAGCTTGTTGGGTTTTCTAGAAAATTGCCAAACCTTGTTGAAAAATTTTGATGATTCTTTCATAGTTGCATCATCTACATAGGGATTAGCTAGTATAATCTTAGTACTTTAGTTGTACTTACCATAAGTTGAGTCACTCTTATGATTAGTGCATTAACTTCTCAATCTTGTTTAAAATGCCATAGACATTAAACCAAGGCACAATAATAGTTCACACTTGTATTGGGGTTGTACTTACATAAAAATCAAACAAACATAACACAAATTTTGAATAAGATAGAATCCAATAAAAAAACCAAAACAAATGATAGAAAGTATCAATAGTAGACACATGACTAATAATCTTTGATATCCCAATAGTAATGTCTTACTCAAGAAGTTCATTGTATTAGCCAAAGTCTTTGTAAGGTATAAGCTATGATCAACTTTGATACCTTGTAACAAAAAAATTGAACTATTTTGTTAACTTGACCCAACTTCAACTTGTCTATATGGATAGAATAATTTTGAGCATTTAGATATCTCCACACATTGAAATATCAATGACTCTAAGAGGGAGGGGAGGGGGGGGGTAGGAGTGGAAAAGGTAAGAGTGTAATGGAAGGGAGGAGGGGAGGGGTGGTAAAGGTAAAGGTAAGGGGGTTTTTGCTCAATGCCTAAACATTGAACCCCCTACCCTAAAAATTGGTTGGCTCTTTTTCTACCAATTGATTGGATCTCTTGCTACTACTAGCTGAATGGATAGGGAGGCCTATAAGTAGCTCTTCAAGGCTTATTTTTAGGCTTTGGTTAGCCCTACCTAGCCACATGGCAATTTGCCACCATTGGCCCAAGCACGCTTGCCCATGGATATTCTAGCTTGTTTTCTAGGCCCATAGGCCTTTTACATTGCCAACACATGTAGTGCCTCTATAGATTTTGTCTTTGTTTAGTATTGTTCTAGGTCTCGGATAACCTCTAAACAATTTGTATAGCTTCATACCTTGGTTGAGATCATCTTGCTTATCCACATAGACATCTCTTTTTGGTTTCCTTGCTCATGCTTATCCTTTCTAGCCATGGGCAGCGTTGTGGCACTCTTGTACTACTTCTTCCCACCATGGTGGCCTTGATCTACTAGATACTTCCACTCTCTCTTTGTTGCCCACATGGTAGCCCATGTGCTACCCATGTGGTGACTCATGACTACTCCTACCATTCTATGGTAGGAGTAGTCATCCTTGATGCAATCCTCATTTAGGGACTCATAGGTCAGGAGGTGACCAACCCACTACAACACAACCCTCTATTTATGAGGGAAGGGCCCCCCTCCCATCTTATTTATGAGGGAAATTATTTAAAAACATTTACCTTGATGCAATCCTCATTTAGGGGGCTCATAGGTCAGGAGGTGACCAACCCACTACAACACAACCCTCTATTTATGAGGGAGGGGCCCCTCTCCCATCTTATTTATGAGGGAAATTATTTAAAAACATTTAATAATACATGTAATAACAGTCATATTAGTTATGGTTTTTTGTAATTTGTATTGGTTTCAACTTTAGGAATTGCTTTTGTGAGAATTGGTAGAGGTCCTTAGAATCATCAAAGCATAAGATGTTCAAGCAGTGTAGATAGGGTATTGTTGTCATTGATAGAGACACGGTTGTGAACCTTAGCTTAATGTATTTTTGGGTTTGGATAAGTTTACAATGGACTAGTACTTTGTAAACATGTTTGTCGCGACCGATTATGTTTTTATTCCATACAAAGATGATACTTAAATGCCTTTAGTAATATTCCTCAATGCTAATGGATGTAGCTTTCATTCCACTCAAACATTCATGACTAACTCAAACAAGAAGAATCATACAGATTGGTTTTCACCAACTATTATACAACATTAAAATCCTTAATGTCACCTAAAAAATATTAGTAGCTATCAAATCCTTTTGTCGTAGAAGCTTCAAAGGAGTATTGTGACATTTTGTCATTGACAATAGTGTAGAACACTAGTAGACAAAACTTTGACAACATATAAGGAGATAGAAATACTCCTAGTTGCACTAAAACATGTAACAATGCTTAAAGCAATTGGAAAACTAGAAGAAACAGTAATTGCATTGATCAAATCAATGCTTGATCACGAATAGTATTACTACCACTAGAGCCTTCTATATTTTGTAGAAAACTACCAATCTTTTGTTGAAAACGTTTGATAATTCTTCAAATTCATGTTATCTTCGTAGGGATTTGCCTACATTGTTAGCGACATCCACCTTCAAAAATTTTCTTCAATCTTTCTTACCATAAGTCCAATGACTCTTATGACTAGTGGATTAATGTCTCAATCACTCTTATTACTGGTGGATTAATGTCTCAATCTCCTTTAGAAGACCATAGACAATAAATCGAGGCACAATAATAGTGCACACATGCTTATTGGGCTAGTTTGTATTCTCAAGAGTCTTCAAAGAAGACTCAAAACTTTCGAATTCACATGGTTTTGTTAAAATGGGTTTGATTTAAAGTAAAAACAATAATCACACAGACACACAACTAAAACCACCAAGCCAAGAATCACACACAAAAGAGTAATCATACTTCTAAGATCTTTAATAGTTTGCAAAAACATAAACAAAATTAGGTAAGTGGCAATTAACTTTTCATTTTTGATAGGTTGAAAAAACATCAACAAGATTAGGAAGGTGGTAATCAACAATTGTTGATGTGCAATACATTAGCTGATCATAGGTACTTAGACCTATAGATTCTTGCATATGAATAATGGGCCTCAAATTTCCATCCTTGCAACATGATAAATCCACATTGTAAATCTCGATTAATATTTCATTTATACCTGATTAAAAACACACAAATTTATACATGAATCATGAAATAAATGAATGAAGAATCCAATAAGAAGACCAAAATAAATGACACAACTAAAACCATACTTCACCCATCTTGTGTGAAGCCCTTAAGAAATCTACATGACCTTGTACAACTCCAAACCACCATGGATAGAAAACTTGACATATAGTAAAGCTAAACTACCTTTGAACTTCTCATGGATGGTAAATTGAAAAAGCAACATCTACATCTCACCTTGTATACTTAGAGTATATGTCTTCTTCCTTGGCCCGAAAACATGCCTAAGCATGAGTGAGGTTTTAGCACTACAAAGAATAGGGCTCATGAAAACGTCCAAAGTAACCTTTATTCCAATAGTAGATACATGAATCCCTTTCTCCATCTTGAGAACCTTACGAAAGCATTTCATTGTATTAGCCAAAGCCTTTGTAAGATGGAAGGTACGGTCAACCTTGATACGAGGCAACCGAAAATCTCCATGTTTCTATTAAACTAGCCCAACTTCAACTTCTCTATATGGGTAGAACAATCTCAACCATTTAAATGAATCTACATATCAAAATATCAACAAGTCTAGTTCATTTTTTTGCTCGCTCTTGTCTTGTTACCAGTCTTCAGAAGACAAGATCGCACAATCCCAAGACAAGCCTAGAAAAAGGAGCACCAAAATCACCTTCACAAGGTAAAAGAACTACAAATTCAGCACAGATAGCACCGGTTGGAGTACCAAGTACATGAGAATCTATAGAAAGAACACCAAAACCTATAGAAGTAGAACCCACCAAATGAGAACCACTATTGGGATCCACAGCAACACTTGTACCACCACTTGAAGCAAAAGTATTAGAAGAAAAACCTCCTAAAGATGAGCAATTAATGGAAACAGTGGTTCTACTGGTAGCAATTGGACCTTCAAACCCACAAACCTCACATTTGCTTGAATAAGCTCACTCATAGAACGTTCAACACCTTTAAGAAGACCCTATGACACAATAAGATCAAAAGAATGAGCATCAAGCTCCTCTGTAGCTGCAAGATTCCACATAAACTCTCATCCACAAGAACACGATTCTTAAACTCTCATCCAAAGATAAACACTTTAACTTATGAATCCAAAACCAAATACATCTTACATTCCCAACAAAAAAAGCAAAAGGAAACTACATGATTTTCCAAAAATTGAAAATCAAAACAAGAATGCAAACATCCAACCATCAATAAAAATAGTCTAACCAAGGCCATCTACAAGACTTTCATAGCATAGAAGAAGGGAATCATCTATAGATGGAACCCATGAAAGACACTTCTATAGTGCAACTAAATACACCCAAAAAAAAACTCTGAAATTTTACCCAAACCCACATGCAACAATGCACACCACACCACAAAAAATCATGGTCATGAACCACCACAAAATGATATGTATCCAACAAATGTACCCCAAAAAGAGCCTAAAGGTGCCCCTTCCAAAACCTCTTGGTAACCCTCTATGAATGAGAATGGTGCGGTGGCTACATTTTCAGATTGAAATCCTCTAAATAGATAGGAGCTGCATCTAGAGGATACCTCCTCAAAAAACACTCTCATTATACTCAATTCCGACCTTATCTCATCAAATTATGGAAAGCAAAGCCCCTTGTGGATGATGAGTAACAATGTAATGGATCCTGAGGTAGAAAATGTTTGGAGAACATAGTCCTTAGAGTACATTAGGTTGATCTTCAAATATTTACCTAGTTTCTTATAAGTAAAAAAAGATAGTCACAATAGATTTTAGGCCATAATTGATTTTGGACTTTGGTTTGGTAGGTTGTTTTGGGCAATGTTGTTGTATTAGTAGATGCATAATAAGGCAATTATATGAATGGATAATGCAAATATGCATACTAAGGCAATTATATCTCTGGACAATGCAAACATGTAGATTCATGTAGATTAGTTAAATGAGATTGGGATGTTTCCATCTATTCTATCAAATATGGTGATCCCCATCCATCCACCTTTTAACTATTGAATTTCTTTGGAACCCTAAAAAGGAAAATACATAACAAATTTAAATTATTTCACAAAATTGTCATCAAGCTTCTATATTGTGAGTTATCTTGCTAGTGTGATTACACCTAGGAAGGGCCCTCTCCACACAAGGTAATTATTGTGGCTCTTTCATCAATGGAAAGCGATAACCATAAAATCTTGCATAATGGAGCATGATATCTATGATCCCCTAGCCATTGAAAATATTAGTGCCTTTGCTTCATCATTGCAACATCATTCACTCTTGTGTCACAACTTGAAAATCATATTTGTATAGGCTTCATATCCATGCAATTCATTGAGATTAGCTAGATAAGGTAGCAGATTTGAATCTATTCTATCAAATCTTGTAACCACCAATTAGCCATGTTTTCATTCTTAACTTTCTTTAGGATGAAATAGATCAATCATAATTGTGACATTATTCAGTATTAAACCACAACTTGAAAATTTTCTTTGCATAGTCTTCTTTTATCTGCTATAGAGTTGGATAGATGAGTGGTCGATCAAGATACATTTGTGTATGTTTGTTTATACATGGACAAATAGAAATTTCGCTCCAAAATTTTGAAGTTGGCATCTCAAACAATATTGTGTTGTGTTTTCAACAGTCTTGAGTTATGGCCAAACCTCCTGTCAATGGTGCCCTTTCCTTTTTAAGGTCAATATTTGACTCTTGATGATAGATTCATAGCTTGAATAATTGCCTTTTGTAGCTTCTAATCGTGATTATAGAAGCAGTTTCCCATTGGAGAGCAATCCAGGCACTTTTTTTTTGCATTGAATTTATTTTACAAGAAAGGATAACGATAAACTCATGGGTCGTTAAAAGTACAAAAGGATATTCCAAAGTAAGATCTTGTTTGAAAAGTGGACTTTCTATGCAACTTCAAAAATATTCCATAATATCATCATAAATTTAAACAAATCTAATATCTTTTCCAAAAGACTTGAAGACATTCCTTTGCACTTAAACTTAAAAGCTTATTTAAGCCCTTGTATAGTGAGATCTTTTAGGGCTCAAGTGTCTTCTCGTCTTGAGGTGATGTGATGGCCCAAATGACTTGCTAAAACTCATTATAAGGAATAATATGCATACCGTCATTAGATTTAGGTTCCATTTTAATAGGGTCATTATTTAGCTTAAAAAGTGGCCATAGATGCATTTGGTTCTACATCAAATTGTTGTACACATTCATCAAAATTTTTTCCCTTAGTACTAATTCTAAGTGCATGAGATGATTGCATTAACAAATAGTGAGTCATCATCATCCATGAAAAATTGCACATGCTTTTGACATGATAAGTTTATTCCATTCAAGTGTTTGATGAGCTTACCCACTCATTATAAGGAATAATATACATACTGCCATTAAATTTAGGTTCCCTTTTCATAGGCCCATTATTGAGCTTAAAAAGTGGCAATAGATGCATTTGGTTCTACATCAAATTGTTGGACATGCTCATCAAATTTTTTTTCCTTAGCACTAAATCTAAGTGCATGAGAGGATTACATTAACAACAACTAGTGAGCCACCATCATCCATGAAAAATGGCACATGCTTTTGACATGATAAGTTTATTCCATTCAAGTGTTTGGCGAGCTTACCCATTAAGTTTATGCCTTCCTTTACACTTTGAAATTGCTATACAAGCATTCGTGTATACTTTTTAAGGTATGTAGAAGTACCTCCAAAATTTTCATTTTATTTAAATATAATCATATTAGTGTTTTCATTATATATGGAGGATATGAAAAATAGTTGCACTTTGTTAAAACTTCTTAAGTGTCATAACAATTTGTTAAATTTTTTTTCTTAAAGGACCCCTTACAACTTAAAGAAACTTTAAAAATCAACAAAGCTCCAATAAATAACTTCTTCAATTCAAGGTTATTCAAAACAATGTTTTCAAATTTTGTAAAAAAATGTTGGGATATTTGTTGAGTACTTTTAGTATGTCCTTATAAATTAAAAAGCATTCTCTAATGACCTTTTCATTATTTTTGTGCCATAAAGTAGAATCATATCACCACTTTAGCATTGTTTCATTATTTTAGTGACCTTATAATCTAGAAGTAATCCTAATGCCTTAAGGTTTCATTGATCTTTTTGTGAAATTATTATTTCTTTCTTAGGGTATTTATCATGGCTTAATCACTAAACCCAATTTTACGTAGGCTTCATCACCAACCCAAATTTTGCCTAGGATTAAGTTAAATATCTCAAAGTATGCAGCTTGTTGATTTAAACAAGAAATGCCTCCACTAATGATATTATAGATAGTTATCGCGCTAAAGATCAAGAATGTGGAAATTATTTCAAATTAGTGGTTTGAAAAAATGATGAGGCTCTTTTCAAATTTATTTGGCTCTTTGAAAAGTAATCATCCACTCAATTGTAGTTCAATACTTGCTTTGATTCCATGGCAGAATTTAAATAATCATTTTCTAAATATTTAATAAAGGTTGAATGATGATATTTGGCCATCAACTTTATTCTCTTTAGAATAAGGATAGTGAAATGGTCACAATATATCAATAAAATTTATGAAATTGGATACATTTGTTCATCTTTGGAAATACACTTCAAGGAGGGAAACCATCAGCCTAACAATTCACAAATTTTCTATCATATTGTGGATTTGTTATTTGTTTATGTAATGCAAAGATTTGACACTCTTACTTTAAGATTGGTAGAAACACGAAGAAAATGATGACAACGGTCTATACTAGAAGCAAAATGTAATAAAGTAAAATAAAGCACATTTGTAAAGATGGAAAAACAATGATACAATAAGTTGACTTTAGTGGAAAAACATAATAAATTTCTTTTGTGTGAAACTTTAAAAATATAGTAAAAAAAGTAAGCACATGAGAAATGCCAAATTTTGAGTGATTAAATAAACATTGTTTTGAAACTAATATTGTTGAAGGAAAGCCTTGTATTCCTCCCATATTTCAAGTCTTCATTTGGTATACCTATTCCATTCATTCCAAGATCTTTTTACTTTTGAAACTTATATTTGAAATGTTGAGAGTACATTGAAGGAACAATAGGAAAATTGGCTAGATGACTATACTCAAAATGTTTATATGAAAACAACCAAAAACAAATTAATCATGCATAAAGCCAAAAGAGTCCAAGATTCTTTCTGAGAAGATAGACCACCAATAGTAAGTGAACTAGTCACAAAAGTTAGTTTATGCAACTTGAGGGAAAGACATTTAATGAAAATTTGTAAATACCTTTTAAAAATAGCAGGTGAAACAAAAAGAAAGCACACATCATTTGAGGGGCTGTCTCTTTCTTCATCGATCAACATACTACCTTTTTCATTGAGCACCCAAATGTCTTAGAGACTCCTCCCTCACTCACTACTGCATCATTCAAGGGAGGGCCTCTTCTTGATTCCATGGACACTTCATTATCAGATCTAGAGGTGTTAGCTCCATTTTCCCCGCTTCCAAGCCTTGTATTCTTCCATTTATGCTCATTATCGGCCATTTTTAGGGCGTCAGTCCTTAGCATCTACATGCAGGATATAGCCATGTACCTCAGAGGTTTGTCTCATGCGACACCATCTTCATCGACATGTGCTTCATCGACACCACTTTCAGTGACCTCTTCAAGTTCTGCACCTTCACTTGCAAAGCCATTTGACTTCCCTATTTTCATTTGGGACCCAGATAGAGTAGTGTGTACTTTAGAGGTGGGGGAGTCTCCCTCATCTTAGTCATCATCGAATGGATTATGTACATCATCGACATATCCTCATTGGCGAGCATTTCCCCCTTGAGCCATATTTTTGCATCCCCTGTATTTTGCACTTGCATTGATCTACTTTTCACATTCACACTCTGAGGATGGAATGTACCTTAGAGGGGGGGCCATGTTAACCCATTTCTAGGGTTAACACATTGGCCATCCATGTCAGATTCTAGCTAGACATATGTGCACATTTTGCACTTTATTTGTATTACATTTAGGTGTGCATGTATCATATGGTTTGGACCATAGGGTAGGAGGATTAGATCCACATCCACATCCTATTGGTTTTGCAATCCACTTAGCCTCTCATTGTATGACACATGGAATAGGGGTTAGCCTCTTTTATCTATATATTGAGAGCATGGTGGGATGAGTCCTCATTCCTCTAGCCCTAGTTTGGAATCCACTCATGTGTGTTCTCCTTGAGTGCTTGTTTCCTTCTTATGAGTGATGTGTGTGTGAGAGACTTGAGGTTGCTTGCATCAAGAATTGGTTGAGGGTCCTCTCATGGTGTAATAAATTCTTATGTGTGGCCCGGGGGTTAGAGTAGAAGAGTGTCTTGTGATCACTAGAGTGGCATTCCTTTCTTCTTGTCTCAGAGGTTCTCCATGTGTGGCACCACACATGGATGGCATACCTCAATTTCCCCTTTCTTGGAGACTTGATTTACTCATCCCTCCGTACATACGTGTGTGGTTAGAATTTGTATGTTCAGTATGGGCACCCCATATGATGCCCATGTCTTGCGCATGGTTAGATGGGAGTATAGGTGTTGAGAGAGAAGGGTGAGAGCAAGAGAGTGAGTTGTACATTTCTTTTATTTTCTATTTGTTGTTTAGGCTAGATTTTAGGTTTTCTTCCATTGTAGGATAGGTTCTTTTTCATAGATTAGTTTGCTGGTTTTGAGTTACTGGTATTTCTCCTCTTATGTGGCTTTGATACGGATGCCCGATGTGTTGTGAGGCTTAACATGCATCTTGTGCTAGAGCTAGCACTTTTTTATCATTGAATGCCTCATAACTTCCGTCTCACAAAGAGATTCTTTATCTGGCATTTCCAGATGTTGAACTTATTGCCACCAAACACTGAAAGTGTTTGGCACTCCAAAATTTTCCATTGATGTTATCTTTGTGATGACTTAAGCACTCTACTATCCACCAAGTTACTGAAAGTTGCAAATTGAGCAATTTAAAATGAAAACAAGATATGTTCTCTGTTTTGGTTCAATTGCTCTATATTTGGTCTTGTAAGCAAAATGTTCTATTCCTCCAAAATTTGATGCCTTTTTGTGCCAAAGATGAGGCAAAATTTGCTCTTTGATCACCCAATTTTTTTGCCTTGGAGACTTTGGAGAATCCCTGTTTGAATTTTGGATCACCACCTTTTGGTTATTGCTGGCAATAATGAGATTTTGGTGATGGACCTTGGGAATTTGGAGCTTCACGTGAGGAAATTTGCACCCTTTGAGCTAAAAAATCTCACTCATACAAAATTTTCACCTCAAGTGCACTTATGGGGGTTTGTACGTAGGCTCAAACTCTTATCACTAAGGTAGAGTCTCTCATGTGGGGTTAGAAGGAAGAGTTTTAAAATAATGCTACATTTGAATTTAAATATTGAAGGAGTACCCATATGTTTTTCAATTTAAGTTTTTTTCTTTTTTGGTGCATAGAATCTTGATTTGCCCCAAGATTGACACATACACACCCAGATGTCAGCCACTCGGTCTAAACACTAGTGGCCAATTTAGATTAAAATTTTAAAATGGTCTCTAGTTCATGATACCACTCTTGCAAGCTTCTTGTCCACCACTCGAGCTCTATAACTCTCTTTCTCCCCTAAAGCTTCTTCTCCATAGCTTTTACTCACCCACCACCACTTGCGCTCTCTGCTTCTTTGCAAGTCCACTTGCAATCATGTGACCAATGGAGCACTCTCCATTTGCATGGATTTTCTTTTTGCCTTCCCTTGATCCTTTTTCGGTCTTGGGTCTTTGCAACTCGATCGTTTTCACAGAGCTTCTCCTCATAGCAATAATTCAAATTTGAGCTATTTGTGAAGGTTCCATTTGTGTGGCTATACACGACAATTTTTTTGCTCACTTACTATTCTTGAGCTCCTTTGCAAGCTTCCATTGTGCAATGTCTTCTACAAAACTTGGCCATTTCAAAACATCACTCCTTTGCGAGCAACTTCTCTCCTTACTGTAGTTTGTTGTAGCTTCTACCACCTCAGCTCCTCCTTTGAGCTCTTTAGGAAGATTTCCTCTAGCTCTTTTCTTCTTAATTGTCTGTTTGAGCTCTTTGGCTCCTTTTCTTGGTTTTGTTATGTGTAACTACTTCTGATGCCTCCAACACTACTAATGTCATGAGCTTTTTTACTTTCTTCTCTAAAACACATTTAAAGAGCTCGAAAATGGCCAAAGAGACACACCCTCCCTCAACTGCAAGCCTTACACTAGAGGACACATGCTCAATAACTCCAAAATGAAGAAACCTTCACTCAACAACCTAATAATGCTTGCATGCACTTTGAACAAACCTTAGATAGAGAAATATTACAACTTAAACATAGGGGACAAGAAAGGATTCCAAGGACACATAGTCCACCTCTCACACTCACAAATGTAAAAAATTTGAGACAGTTCTCTCCCACTTACTTAGCAACAAGGACACACAATCTTAAGGAGACTGAGATACGCACATAAGGAAACTAACACACAGTTTTAGAAAAGGGAGGAAACTAGCACATAGCTATTAAATTTGAGTGCTAACATAAAAAGTGAGATCGACATCTCTCACCTTGGCCTAACATAAGATCTTTTCTCAATCACTCATCTACTAGGCTAAACCATACAGCTCTAATACCATGATAAAGTGACACACAATTCATATACTTACTGGCACAATGGTGAGGATAATAGAAGACACCATCTTGTTGGCTATACAAAATAATGTACATTACTCTCCATGCCAAAAAGATGAACATGATACAATATATCAAATTTTAACCCATAGGTGCCATGTCTTGGTATGGGAGTTGCTAGTAGAAAAGGATGGGAGAAGATAGGTGAAAACATAACTTGGTGCCAAATGGGCTCAAGAGCTTTTGTAAAAAGAGGGAGAGAGAGGTTCAAGAGATAGGGTTAGCCCTCCCTTCAAAGGTGGACTGTATATAAGATGGAATTGTTGATTTTTGTCTTCATTGTGTAATGCAACCTTTTGCCAATACAAACTTTCTTTTTCCCTCCATTGTTGTTGAGTTGGGGTTTCTTGTTTCCCCACTGTATGTTGACTTGTGATTGCCACTTATTCCCATTTCACTCTCCCCCTCTCTTCCATACGCTCTCCCCTCCCTTCTCTTCGCTTCCTCTCTCCCTCTTTCTTCTTTTCTCTTGTGGAATCACATTGTCACAATTTGGTAGGTTCTTGCATAACACAGGTGATAGGTTCTTGCTTTACAAAGCTCTAACAAGGAGTTGTTTAGGAGAGGAGACTCCGTCAGCATCCCTTCAAGATCCTGGTGACACATGGAGTCACTAACAAGCTACACATCTTTGGCATCGCTACTGGGGAGTTCAAGGTAGGCTTTTGCATAGCATTTGCCTCCTTTCATAAAATACCCATTGCACAATTCCTTCTAGCATAAGTTCTAGAGGTGTTGTTAGTGGAGATTAGGATTGAAAATGGAGTGTGTTTCCAGTAGAAAAGCAAAAACTATCATTTGTGTCCATAGAGCGTGTTTGATGCATTGTAGCATGTTTTGGGTTGTCTTTTGTTGTTAGATCATAGGAGTAGTTAGTTTGTGATTGCTAAAATGTGTGCATGGTCAAATCACATAAAGAACAATAAGGAATGAAGGTTCAAGCAAGTTTCAAATTGGTTCTTGAGACGTGACAGTCTCATATTGAAAAAATATCTCATTTGCATCCAAAACTTGTTGCTTTTTGTGTTTTTTGCTTTGTAGAGGTAGTTTAGGTAGTGTAGAGCCCCCGCTAGAATAGAAACTCAAAAAACACTAGAAATAATCATCCAAACATTGGAAAACTCACATGAATAGAGACAGTTTGCTATCCCACCAACTCGGAGGGATAGCCCCATATCCCTCTGACCTCGAGGGATAGGTCCCTATCCCCTTGACTGACACACGTCAAAAACCTAACCCATCTACCCTAATTATGATTTGTCAGAATGTTGATCTCGTGGGTTAGACAACTATCCTCTCGACTTCTATCCCACCGACCTAGTGGCTTAGCATGGTATTATGCCAACCTGGTGGCTTGGTGAGCTATCATGCCGACCCTTCCATGAGCTACTACCTTGTCGAGACACCTATCCCGCTGACCCATAAAGGTACTTAGCTATCCCACCGACTACATGTTAGATCATTTTATCCCGTGGACTCAGTGTCTTAGAAGGCTAACCCGTTGACCCAGAGGTTTAGCTCTGGGAACACCAAAGAAGAGAGAAAATTCAAAACCTAAAAATAGGCAAGGTGTATTCTTAGCAAGAACAAGAAGCATGCATTTGAGGTCCGGTAGGATTCTATCTGACTAGCCCAAGCCTAAGGATAGGGCTTCTACTTACACTCTGTCCACCCTACATCTCAGCTTTAAATAAGTAAGAATAGGGACTTCCATCCTAGTTCCTATTCTGTGATCGAGACTAGACAAAATGAACCATCGGGCTCATACAAGTCAGTGAGCTTGGACGAGGAAATTGGTGAACCTTCAAACTTGAGAGCCTCAGAAGCACCCCACACCGGCTCAGTGCAAGCATCCCTATGCACCCTCCATTGCCTTTTGCCTAAGAGGCACTTTTGTCAACGTGTTTGGATGGTTGGGACGCACACAGTCTGCTGACCTAGAAAACCCTTTTGTGAACCAGGAAAGAGATAGGAAGGATAACCAACAACCATCGGTTTCTACTCCATTGATGGATGCTAAAGCCTTTTTTGTGGATTCAAGACCCCCAATATCCATTGGTAACCTAGACCCATATCCATTATATGATGACAACCACTAGTTCAGAGACTAGGACAACACTCAAGCCCCCTATGTCCCATAGATCCTAGGACTTGGAAATACATGAGCCTTTCAAGAGGGACCCCCTTTTTGGCCTCCGACCTTCAAAGCTCCCTCAAAACAATGAGTCATGAGTTGTTGTTTATTGTAACAGGCTATTATGATTTTTCATTAGTCTTAAATATTGATCAATTTAACAATCTTTTGGAGACATTAATGAGAACTGTTTTCATAACTTTTACAAAATAAGAATAGTTTAAGACTTCTTTTGAAAAATGTACATATTGCTTTTAATAAAACTTCTTTTGAAAAATGTACATATTGCTAATTAAAAGATGAAAAAGTTTCTACTTTTCATGTTAAATAACAAATTGAGAAAAACAAGATCAATGATACGATTTAATATTCTTTGAACCTCTACTAATAATTCATGCATGTAAAATTTAAGTATAATACATTATTTACTTAGAATTAATATTCTTTGAACCTACTAATAATTTAGGCATGTATAAGTAAAACTTAATATGTTATTTATTTAGAATTAAAAAAATGTGCTTTTTCTTCTATTAAAACTTCATCCCAATCATTGAATTAGAGAATATATGTGGTGTTAAGATAAGTAGGTATATGTCATCTGTAGCCAAAGAAGAGACTTGTTGAAAGAAAATATATCGATAAATGTAGAAAGAAAAATAAAATATTTTAATAATCATATTTTAGACTATTGTGAGCAAGACAATTCAGTGTTTTACTTTATTTTGATCTAAAAATAAATCATGAAGATAAAAAAATGTCCTTTTTTAAAAATAATGTAAATCTGGATTCTTGAATCTGCTTTGTTGATAAAGTCTAATTGATAGAAATTTTTGTCAATGAAACAAACAATTACTGCTGACCATGAGTTCTCCTCCAACTGGGGATCTTGGTTGAGCAAAGTTACAGCTCCCATGGGCTCCATAATAGCAACGAGGGAGCTACCTTCGGGTCTGAAACTCCCTAATTCCAAGAGACTCAAGAACCCCACAAGGGGTAAGGAAATGCTTCAAACCACGATGGAGGAGGAGGAAGACGATGATAAAGAAAACTTGATTCAAGTCCCTCCCCACTACAAGGCCTACACAATAGAGGACTGCAAGATCCTCTACAAGCAAGCCAAGACAATACAAGAGGAAGGTGACTTCCAAGGATATGATGGCCCTTACAAAGTGAAGGAATTCAACCTAGCACCAAAGGGGGTCTAATCACAACACGTTTACATAGCTAATGACCTCACCTCTAAAGAGGAGAGAACCCTTCCCTCCTCCTAGAGTATAAGGACTACTTTCCTTGGAAATACATTGCACACCATTCCCATGCTGAAAGATGCTAGGCCAATAAGACAATGCCCTTATCCTATGAATCCCAAATAGTTGATTATAGTAAGGGATGAAATACAAAGGCTCATACATGCGGAATTCATCTATGAGATTGAGCATAGACTAGGTGTCACCAATTGTGATAGTCCTGAAAAAGAACAACAAGATAAAAGTATGTGTAGACCTCAAGAAGGTCAATGCCACCACAAGGCAAGATTATTACCCGCTACCCTTTACAGAGCACATATGAGAGAGGGTAGTTGAGAAGGAAGCCTATAGCGTCCTAGATGGGTTCTCGGGTGACAGCCAGGTATCCATCACCCAGAAGACTAGCACAAAATGGCATTCCCCATAGAATGGTTACAGCCAGGTATCCATCACCCCAAAAGACTAGCACAAAATGGGGAGTCTTTGCTTCCAGAGTGATGATCTTCGGACTCACCAATGCTCCAACCTCATTCCAATGGTTGATGATCACCGCATTTATTTGAGAGACTTCCTAAAGGTCTTCTTAGATGACGTGTGCGTAAATTCTAGTTGGGATGATCATCTTAAATATCTAAGATTGGTCTTTGAGAGGTGTAGACTCTATCAAATCTTCCTAATCCCTCTCAAGTGTCATTTTGGGTAAAGCATAGAGTGATTCTTGGGCACACAGTGTCCAAGAATGGGATCTCCTCAAATAAGATCATCTTGGAGCTATGCAAAAGGAGTGCAGTGGCTCATGGGCCACATTGGATACTACTAGAGGTTCATCCTTTTCTATGCAAATATAGCCAAGCCGCTATACAAACTCCTAGTGGTGTTCTATTGGATCGAGGAGTGTCAGAAGGCCTTTGACACCCTCAAGTTAGCATTGGCGGCAACACCCCTGCTAATGGCACCGAACTGGGATTTGATATTCCATGTCCACATCGGCACATCCAATTATACCATAGGGTGTGTGTTAGCACAACTAGGGGAACACAATTTAGACTACCTTGTGTACTTTGCTAGCTAGCAACTAAATGATGCCAAGGTCAATTATACCCCCACTGATCAAGAAGGCCTTGCCATGGTGTATGCGATTAAAAAATTGACACTCCTTGCTGGCAAACAAGTTTGTGTTCTTTGTGTATTACCAGGCCCTATTCTATTTGGTTAAAAAGCCATGTATTACTGGGCACATAACTAGATGGATGCTAATGCCCCTCAAATTCAACTTTACTGTTGGGGTTTGTAAGGGGAAGACCCACATCTTGGCAAACCACCTCTCCAGAATACCTAATGGTGAACCCCCACCTAGAGGAAAGATGACCTCCCTGATGCCCCTTTGTTCCTAATTGATATAATTCTAGAATGGGTAGTGGAGATAGGCCAAGTCCTTGCTAATGAGGGTTCCTAACCGACAGGCCCATCAACAAAGAAAGGGCTCATAATCTCATCAAGGATGCCACACCCTACCAACTGATCGTCATAGGCCAAGTTTATCAAATGGGGAAGGATGTCATTATGCGTAGGTGTGTGAGGATGAGTAAGTAGATGTGTTGGAAGAGGCACATTCAAGCATAGTCAGTGGCCACTATGGCACAAAAGTCATAGCACAAAAAGTGCTACAAGCAGGTCTCTGGTGGCCTACACTCTTCAAAGATTTGGCCGAGTTCGTCAAACATTGTGATCCCTGCTAGAGAGCCAAATCCCCCACAAGGCAGACATGATGCTCCTCACCAGTATCTTGACAGACCAACCATTCAAAAAAAGGGACAAAGATTTCATTGGCTTGATAAGTGCAGCACAAATAAGGGAATGGGAGCCAGATATATCACCCTGGCCACTGACTATTTTACCAAATGGGTGGAGGACAAGGCCACAAAAAAGGCTGATGCAAGGTCCATGGCCAAGTTTTTGTACAAACATGTAATCGCAAGGTTCAGATGTCCCTTGGAGCTTGTAAGTGATAGAGGAACTCATTTCTTGGGAGTCTTGACCAGGGAGTTTATGATAATCCATAAAAAATGAACGCCTTACTACCCCATGAGTGAATGGCTTAGCAAAAAGCTCAAACAAAACTTGCAGCATAATAATCAAGCTGCCATGAAGGCAAAGATGGACAACCTGGGACTTGATTGATAGACCCTACAAGCGGAAGGCAATCTGTACCAAGTGGGTGTGCAAGCCAATGGGAGCTTGGACAAGTATAGAGGTGAAAGGCTATGCTCAGTCACAGGGACTTGACTTCGATGAGACCTTTGCCCCCACAGCCCGTATGGTCACTATTCGGACAGTAATCGCTCTGGTTGCCCATCATGGTTGGACCATATTTTAGATGAACATCAAGTCAACATTCTTGACATAACCCTGGAGGAGGATGTATATGTGGATCAACCATCTGTTCCAGGGTCAGCTTCAAAGGTATGCAAACTGAAGAAGGCATTATATGGGCTGAAACATGCCCCAAGAGTGTGGTACTAGTGCATCGATGAGTTCTTCTCGAAGATTGGGTTGAATTGAAGTCCATCGGATGCAAATCTCTCTCTCTTTTAAGAGGGGGAACAAAGGCTGGTTCTGATCATATAGGTGGACAATTTGGTCCTTACCTGTGACCACATCAGGAAAATCTCTCATGTCAAGAGGCTACTCATGAGGGAGTTCAAGATGACCGACTTGGGATCTCTCCACCATTTCCTTGGGATTGAGGTCAAGCAGTTAAAGGACAGCATCCTGCAAAAGAAGTACTTTTGGGAGATATCGAAGCGGTTCGAAATGGAGGACTGCAAGGAGGTTGTGACACCGATGGAGGCCGGTGGGCAGAAGTTGGCCATTCATGACTCTTAAAATTTGATGGATGCAAGCACTTATCGACGGTTGGTGGGCAGCTTGCTTTATCTAACCAACACCAGGCGCAGAAGTTGGCCATTCATGACTCTTCAAATTTGATGGATGCAAGCACTTATCGACGTTTGGTGGGCAGCTTGCTTTATCTAACCAACACCAGGCTGGACATCTCCTTGCCGTTGAGGTTTTCTGCAAAACCCAGGAAAATTTACTGAAGGCAGGTCTACAAGTGTTGAGGTATCTGAACGGTACTTGCACATATGGGATTACATACACCACAGAGAATGAGTTAGGTGGATTCGGTGACTCAGACTAGGTAGTTGATAGTGACACTAGGAAGTTGACTTTAGGGTATTGTTTTGTACTTGCATTAGGGGCCATCTCTTGGCTGAGCAAGAAACAACCCTCACTTGCCCTTTCTTCTATAGAAGCGGAGAACCGAGTTGCTTGCATTGCAGCATGTAAGACATTGTGGCTCAGGTGGATCCTTGAGGATATGGATGTGACTCAGAAGGCGGCGACGGTGGTTATGTGTGACAAAAGACGAGCCAACGGAGGTGGACAAGCAAATCAAAGCCAAATTAAACAGAGGCAAAGGCATTGTTGAAGGAGGAGAACCATTAACGTACAAAGAAGGCCCCAACAATGCATATGACCAAGGTGGTGATACTCCGGTTTGAGCTGATGGATTTGCACATCATGCACACACTTCTTTGAGCCTCTCACTTGCATAATCATGCGTGTACACTTCTTCGAGCCTCATCACTTGCAAAGCTCTCTTTCACACGCATCCTAAATCAAGTCAAATTCAATCAAGCTTTACCAATTGTCTTTCATCCTTGACTTCTTGCATTTAGTTGCATATGTATCTCTGCCCGGAAATGTTGACCCCTCTTATAGATGTACCAGCATTACCAACAGCGGCCACAGGTACTCTTGTCTTCTTTGAAGACATGAAAGCGGGTTGCATCTCTGACACTTTTAGTTCGCTGCTCTAACTTGATATAAGTGCAATAACAGCATGAGAATCTTCACAAACTCTGAGATTTTTGTCAACACATATGGGAATCCCCGTGGGCGTATTGATTAGTGCACACGCAATAGCCAGCTTCTCACTGTGGCCACATAACCCACCATTAGATACATCCCATGATGCACAATGCAAATCTGAGACATATCCTATCTCCCCCATTTTGAGGAAGAGATCTTCTGGCTTTGCGTATATATCTCTGCTTTGGGAATGACTTGCATCCTCCATCATATTATGCACAACTCCGCCAACCTCGGTCCAAGTCTGTCATAGCTTATCCTTTCACTCTCATTGCCTCAACCTTCTTCTCATCCTCCCACATGTGAGCACCCGCAAATATGTTGGACATCAATATATAAGCTGCAGCATCCTTTTCATCCACTTGCACTGCATGCTCAAAGGCCCATCTTCCAAGCTCTACATTACCCCACTTACAACAAGCACCCAAAACAGTAAGCCAAACCACAAGGTTAGGATGGAAAGGCATCTTCTCCACCATTGCTACTACCTCATCAAGTTGGCCTGCACGGCTGAGGAGATCAACCATGCATGTGTAATGCTCAATAGTGGGAGTAATGCCATAGTCTTTGCTCATAGCCTTGAAGTACCTATGGCCCTTATCCACTACACCAGTGTGACTACATACAGTAAGAACACCAATGAACGTCACACCGTTTGGCTTTATGCTTTCTCCTCTCATTCTCTCAAGCATAAGGAAAACTGTTTTACTTTCTCCCAGCTGGGCAAATCCTGCAATCAGTACAGTCCATGAGACCACATCCCGAACTGGCAACCTGTCAAACACTTCCTGTGCTCTTGTAAGAAAGCCACACTTGGCATACATGTCAATCAAGGCGTTTCCAACAAAAGGATCTCTAATAAATTCCTGTCTAGCGATCTCAGCATGTATTTCTTGGCCCTTGTCTATGGCTCCTATGCTGCTGCAAGCTTTCAAGCTGGAAATAATTGCAGTAGCATCTGGGGTTACACCCTCCAATTGCATCTTTTCAAGAGAGTCGAGTGCTTCCTCACCAAACCCATGTTCAGCATAACCTGCAATTAGTGCAGTCCATGAGACCACATCCCGAATTGGCAGCCTGTCAAACACTTCCTGTGCTCTTGCAAGAGAGCCACATTTGGCATACATGTCGACCAAGGTGTTGCCAACACAAAGATCACTTGCCAATCCTTCTCTGGCAATTGCAGCATGTGCCTGCCAGCCCTTGTCTATGGCCCCTATGCTGGCACAAGCTTTCAATATGCAAACAAATGTGGCAGCATTTGGAGAGGCACCCTCCAGTTGCATCTGTCCAAAACAATTAAGTGCATCCTCACCGAGTCCACGTTCGGTATACCCTGCAATTAGGGTGTTCCATGAAACTACATTTTGACTGGGCAGCTTATCAAACTCTTCCTGTGCTTTCGCAAGCAAGCCACATTTAGCATACATGTCGACTAAGCTGTTGCCAACAGTAGGATCTCTTATCAATTCCTGTCTGATAATCTCAGCATGTATGTCTCGACCCTTGTCTATTGCTCCTATGCTGCCACAAGCTTTCAAGCTGCAAATAAATGTCACAGCATTCGGAGAGATGCCCTCCAGTTGCATCTCTTCAAAACAGTTCAGTGCATCCTGACCAAGCCCAAGCTCAGCATATCCCGCAATCAGTGCATTCCACGAGACCACATTTCGATCTGCCAGCTTGTCAAACACTTCCCGCGCTTTTGCAAGCAAGCCACATTTGGCATACATGTCGACTAAGGTGTTGCCAACAAAAGGATCTCTAGCCAACTCCTGTTTGGCAATCTCAGCATGTATTTCTTGGCCTTTGTTTATGGCTCCTGTGCTGCCACAAGCTTTCAAGCTGCAAACAAATGTGACAGCATTCGGAGAAACGCCCTCCCGTTGCATCTGCTCAAACCAGTTCAATGCTTCCTCACCGAGACCACATTCTGTATATCCTGCAATTAGTGCAGTCCACGTGACTACATCGCGAACTGGCAATTTGTCGAACACTTCCTGTGCTTTTGAAAGTGAGCCACATTTGGCGTACATGTGGACCAAGGTATTGCCAACAAAAGAATCTCTTTCCAATTCCCGTCTTGCAACCTCAGCGTGTATTTCTTGGCCCTTGTCTGTGGCTCGTGAGCTGCCACAAGCCTTCAAACTGCAGGCATACGTGACAGCATTTGGCAAGACACCCTCCTGTTGCATCTTTTGGAAACAGTCAAGTGCTTCCACCTCGAACCCATGCTCAACATATCCTACAATTAATGCAGTCCATGAGACTACATTTTGTATTGGGAGCTTGTCAAATACCTCCTGTGCTTTTGCAAGCAAGCCACATTTGGCGTACATGTCAACCAATGCGTTACCAACAGAAGGATCTTGTGCCAATCCCTCTTTGGCAATCTTGGCATGTAGTTCTCTGCCCTTGTCTATGTCTCCTATGCTGCTAGAAGCTCTCAAGCTGCAAACAAACGTGACAGAATTCGGAGAGATGCCCTCCAGTTGCATGTGCTTGAAACAGTCCAGTGCTTTCTCACCAAGCCCATTTTCAGCATATCCTGCAATAAGTGTATTCCATGAGACTGCATCTCGAACTGGCAGCTTGTCAAAGACTTCCCGTGCTTTTGTAAGCGAGCCACATTTGGTATACATGTCGATCAAGGAGTTGCCAACAAAGGGATCTCTAACCAATTCATGTCTGGCAATCTCAGCGTGTACTTCTTGGCCCTTGTCTATGGCTCTTATACTGCCACAGGATTTCAAGATGCAAACAAATGTGACAGCATCTGGAGAGATTCCCTCCACTTGCATCTGTTCAAACCAGTTCAGTGTTTCAGCTCCAAGCCCGAGTTCAGCATTTCCTGCAATTAGTGCATTCCATGAGACGACATCTCGAACTGGCAGCTTGTCAAACACTTCCACTGCCTTTGCAAGCGAGCCAGATTTGGTATACATATCGACCAATGTATTTCCCACAAAAAGATCTTTTTCCAATTTCCATCTGGCAATCTCAATATGTATTCCTTGTCCTCTTTCTGCATCTTTCAGCCGAGCACAAGCCTTCAATAGGGCCACAAACGTATACTTGCTAGGATGTACAGAGTCATCTTGCATTTTCTCGTACACGTTGAGAGAATGCTGTGAGTCCCCGCATTCAATACAGCCCATGATTAGAGAGGTCCAAGAATGCTCGTTCCGATCAACCAGCCTGTTGAAAACATGCTGCGCATAGTGCATGCTCCCGCATTCTACCAACATTGGAACGAGGTAGTTGCCAATACAACTATGAGCTTCCAGCCCGTTTTTGCACATGTAGGCAGACAAGCGCTTCGCATACGCTTGATTTTTCTTTTTCCTGCATTCTTGCAAGATGCATATAGAGTTCTCAACCGAAGGCAGTTGGGGCCTCCGTTCCAAAGAGGTGAGCGCCTCCTTTAAGCTCAGCATGTGTTCCCTGGCAGTTCTTGTGCGTTAGATGCACCGTAGACCCAAAGCTGGGCTTGCAACTGCTGCCAAAGCCCACTGGCTCCTCCAGCAAGCCAAGGTCTTGAGAATTTGACAGGGTCTGAACACTGGATGCTTGGGTCCCTTGCATTCCTTTATCTTGAGGGTTTGTATGGAGCACTCAGCCTAGGTTATCCCTGCCGTCTACTCGTTGGTATATGTACGCTGGAAAATTGAAATCAGGAGCCCTTGGTTCTTGATTTTCCAAGCCCAAATGATCCTTGCTGCAGAAGAGCACCTCCTGTAGCTCGCTATGCCAAATCACCTCGGACCTTCTCGTTTTTTTTTTGTTCTGAGAGCTGGCTTTCTCTCTAGAGTCCACATTTTGAGGTGAACATGAGGAGTGCTATTATCGGTACGAGTAGCATGACCCGTCTACGATGGGTTAGAGACTCTCTCCGCTCCGTCTCCCGGCTGGGAATCCTTGGGTTCCTTTCGGTTCAAGTAATAAAATTTCAGGTTTAATTTACAAGCCTCGGTATTTGAATACCTTTTACAAAATTTTCAAATTGGATCTTTAAGCATTGCTTTTAGTTGGGAAAATGTTTTCGGTTACATTGCATCTCTCTCTCTCTCTCTCTCAATCTGAAGGTTACAAATATCATGCTAAATCAAATACCAATGAAGCCCTAACAGTGCCTTTATTTGGAAAAAATATATTTTATATGAATACTTTCTCTCTCTCTCTCTCTCTCTCTATATATATATATATGTGTGTGTGTGTGTGTGTGTGTGTGGGTGGGGGGGGGGCTAGGGGGGCGGGGGGAGGGAGACCACCTATATGCACACACACACACACACACACACACACACACACACACACACATTTGCATATCACACGTGTGCGCACATGCTCAAGCGTATGTACGCTTGTGTGTGTTTGCCTATGTGTGCACATAGGTCATACTGTATCTACACACATGTTGATTCTTTGGTCATGTTGACTGTGTACGTCTCTATCTACATATGCATGCGGTCTATACTTTTGTATGTGTATGCATGTATATGTACATGTGTGTGTATCTTGTGTGTTTTACTCTCTCTCTCTCTCTCTCTCTCTCTCTCTCTCTGTGAAATCAAAATTAACTAAAAAGGATTTTATACATACATACATATATGTATATCACATGACTTTGAACTTTCTGCTTGTTTGGTTCTCTACCATGGCTTTGAATTTTTGAAATCTGGAAAAGACTTCAGATGTCTCCTTCAAAAAATAGACCCAACATATCTGGTGAAGTCGTTGATGAAAGTCAAATAGTAAAGTGAACCATTGGTGTTGCAAGTCTGTGCATAACTCCATACATCGGTGTATCAAATCAAGAATACCTCTTGCTCGAGAGGTGCTTCTCCCAAAAATGGTTCTCTTTTGTTTATTGAAGCAATATGCTTCGCAAACTTTTCCAAGAAATTGAAGTTTAGGAATGCCAAGTGCCATATTTTGATTTCTCATTTGCACCAAACTTTTGAAATTGACATGACCATATCTTGTGCCAAACTACAAAAAGTGGTATGTGCTGATGTTGAGCTGACATTGGCATGCAAGTCTGGTACTGAAGCTAGCATCTTGAACAAGTGTCCTTCCTTGACTGCTTTGCCCACTAGCTGATATCCTCTGGCTTTATCCCTTGATTGTGCATTCATCTCCATCGAAATGACTCTATAGTTATGTTTTGTCATCTGTCCAACTAGCAAAAGGTTCGTGCTAAGCTTTACAACATAGAGTTTTATTAATCCTTTCGTACCCGTGAAATTGTTCATAGTGACAATGCCTTTCCCTTGAACTAGGTTTGGTATGTTATTTGTAGTGTAGATAACATTCTTGCATCCTTCTAAGGTTTCATCTCTGTAAACTATTCTTTATGCTTTGTCATATTGACAATCGATGTCAATGTACACCGTGTCAGTCTTTTGAATGTCCTCAGTCGCAAGATGCATTGTGTGAGGTTCACTAGCATAATGATTGTGACTTTGATGTCCACCACGCTGATATCCTCTTCCATGGAAATTCCCTTTATTGCTACTACATTGACCACCTTGGTCATACTACTTCTTTCAACAATATCTTTCATAATGTTCGAACTTATGACAATAGTTGCATTGACTGTTTGACATGTTGGTGAATGCATTCCCTCTTCCTTGAAATCTCCTCTATTGGAATGATTTCCTTTGGATGTCGATGCTGTTGTTGCTAATGTTGATGCCTTGCCATATGAGCAAACTCTGTTGCTTGATGTCTCAATTGAAATCTTTCATAAATGGAATGAAAGATGAAGACTAAATCTCTCTCACGAAGGAATGAAATCTCACTCTCTCAACAAGGATGTTTCCTCAGCGAAAGGTGCAATCATGCTCTGATACCATGAAAAAATATGAAGAGGGAGAGGAGAAGAGTGGAGATGAGGAGAGAGGGCACAGCTAGAGAGCACACCACAAATAGCTAAATATACACTAAATTAGTTGGAAATAATGAATTTGTACAAACCCCTTTAGGGTTAGGGTTTCCAATCCTTGTGCCTTTTTAGCACCCCATGTGTTAGTGCTATGCACATATGATAACACTTGATGTTGAGATGAATCCTCAATAGGAGGGACATGCAGCATCAATTCTAGCAATATTCAAGGGAATGGCACTCTTCACTATGTATCACCCTTTTTCTAGCTACTTTTACAGTGAGTAGCTTGCACTTCATTGTTGACTCATCCGATATTTTGTTAACAAGGGAGGTGACTAAATTCTAGAAAAGAGAATCTCTTACCCAACTAGGTGGATTACTAATGCAAGGGTTATAAGTCCATAACATGGGGTCCACTAGCTACAAAGTCTATGACAAACCACTTCAAAATCTTCTCACTTTCAAATAAAGATTTGTGATCTTGATTCTGGTGAAGTCCTTGCACCAAAAAAAAGTATTGCACATTATGTCCAAACTCTGGCCCTTGGGTTGATGGACTTTGGTAGAGCAAAATCACTATGTCCAAACTCTGGCCCTTGGGGTGATCTCAAGATGATGATGCCATTTGAAGATCCCATCAAAGGATCTTTATAAAGGCTTTCAACCATCAAATTGGAAGAGGTTGTGCTTCCACCTTCTGCTACTGTTTTAATAAATTCCTTTGCTCCTTTGATTTTTCCACCTTGTCTTTCTTTGCACCTTTGGCACCCACGGTGTCTAGATATTGTTTGGGATTGAAGGCAAGGGAGTTTGTGTGGTCCACACAAGGCTTCTTAATTGCAAGTCTCATAGTCAAGTCTCATAGTCACCTTTTCTCTTGGAACTTTTATCCCCCTGAGACCTTCCACTTTGCTAGATATATCCGAGGTGAGGATGAGACATCCCCATTTGCTACTCTTTATCAGTCCATCGTTGACTTCTCTAGCCGCGGAGAAGTCCTCCTAGTGGGGGACTTCAACGAGAGGACATGCGCCCATCAAGTACGACTCCTCAACTTTAGGGGTGATCCACTCTACTGCCAAACATTGACCTTGAGGAGTCAGGTATGCTATGGGTTTTGGCTGACAGACAAGGTCCATTCACATCTTATGGGTAGGCTCTATTAGACCTCGGCAGGATACATGATCTCATTATCTATAATGGTCTTGATAGATGGCCCGCTTTAGGTAGTTTCACATGCTTCCCACATGGGGGAGGCTCTAGCATTGTTGATTACATCATGGGATGCCCTACCTTTACATCTCGCATCACTGACTTCACTGTAGCACCTCTCCCTCCAGGGGCAGACCATACCTATCTTTTCTTTACCATCTCCACCCCCCTTCGCATAGCACCTTCCACCCCACTAAGTTCTTACTCCACCTACCATGATACACGCTTTGACCGGGATCACTCACCTACTTACTCTAGCCGTCTGTACATACTTCTCGCTTATATTGGCTTAATACCCCTTTTAGAGGATTGTGCCACCCTGGTCACCAGCTCACTAGATGAGGCTACCCTTGACGCTTTCCCCCACACCTCCCACTCCCTACACGAGGCTACCCTTGACACTTTCCCCCACACCACCCACTCCACCTGCCCACCATCCCTTGGGACCATACCTTATAATAGCTGGTACCATGATGACTCATGAGTGTAAGGCTTTACACCGTCATCTCAGATTTGAAACCAAAAATAGTCTTTCGAGTGCACCAGATATGCTACGCGAGTACCATAAATTGGTACGGAGGAAGAAACTAGACTTCATTCGTCAAAATGAGGAGGAGCTATTGAACATTTTGTTTAGTAACAACTCTAAGGACTTCTAACGGAGATTTCTAGAAGGACAGTCATCCTCACCACTCACTGACACTCAGACTTGGTTTGATTATGCACGCACACTTTATGACATCCTGAATCAGACAGTCGCTAACCTCTCACTCATGCCCCGCCCCACATCCTACACCCTCTTCAGTAGAGGAGGGTAAAGATGCTGTAATGAAATTTCATAATGGCGGAGCAAAGGATCATGAGGGGCTATGCACTGAGTTCATTGCATATGGGATTAACCTCCTAGCCCCGATCTTAGTAAAGCTCTTTAATGAAGCTGTTTGTTTGGGGTTTCCACGCACCTGGACCACTAACACTATCTCACCCATCCACAAGGCAGGGGATCCCATGAGCTCGGAGAACTATAGGACCATTATGATTGGACATGTCATGTCCAAGGTTTATGCATCAGTACTTGATTCCGAGGTTAGCAGATTTGCTGAGAGGACTTAGAGCAGCAGGACAGGCTGGATCATGGAACCATGGACCACATTCTCACGCTCAGATGTATCATCAAGGAGGCGAGGGCATAGAAGCATAGGGTTTATTGTTGCTTTGTGGATTTGTGCAAGGCATTTGACACAGTTTTACGAGCCTGCCTCATACGGCACCTATAGGACTTGGGTTATGACCAGGAGATCATCTGGGCTGTCATGGAAATTTACGAGAGAGTTTCAGGTAGAGTCTGGGCAAGATCTGGTTGGACAAAACGAGATCATGAGCACTATCGAGGTCAAACAAGGGTGTCATTTATCGCCTACCTTGTTTGGCCTCTACATTTAGACACAGGGGAGGTAGGCTGCTCTCTTGTGGGCATGTTGATCTGGATATTGCTCTATGCAAATGATGTGGCTCTCTTGTCTTCCTCAGCAGAGGGGCTCTAGAGACATCTAGATGATTTGAAGGTCAACTTGGGTAAAACCAAGGTCATGGTCTTTAATACATCTCAAGCCATCATGCGCTAGGAGTAGTTCACATTTGATGGGTCACCCGTTGAGATAGTTTCATCATACACTTATCTTGGGGTTATCTTTTTCGGACCCATCTTCACTATGAGACCCGCGATGTAGGAACGCTTGAGCAGAGGGTATGCTTCATTGGCCAGACTAGAGAGGCAGTGCTTCTGCTCACACTTTTAGGATCCATGTACCAAGGGATTTCTTTTTGACTCCTTGGTTTACCCAGTGGGGATGTACGACAGTCCATGTTGGGGGCCAGAATTGTCGATACAGAGTGGGCCCATGTGGAGTGGCTATAGGTTCTCATGTTATCATGGACGATTCGTGGTAAGCCATCCATTCCTCACTAGATCACCCCCTTTACAGCTAGATGTTGCATTCCAGGTCATCAGGTATCTGTACCTAGTCAAGAAATATGGGTCACCCCCTTTATGGACGATTCAGGTTTGGGTCACCCCCTTTACAGCTAGATGTTGCATTCCAGGTCATCAGGTATCTGTACCTAGTCAAGAAATATGGGGATTACACCTCTTGGCGTAGCAGGCTACCATGGATAGCTCTATCCTCTTCTATGGCACTTGCAATAGGAGGGGACCAGAGGTGCTAGTATGGACGCACATGGTTTGAGCGATTGGGGCTCCACATGGATAGACTTCCTCCCTTCTAGTACATCATGGATTCTCCGTTGTCTCCCCTCCTATCACACAAGGTTAAACATGTTATCCCTGAGGATCTATTACAACTACACACATTTTGGACTTGGTTGGGACCGACTGAACTCCTAGTGAAGCTTAGCTTCTATAGAGATCACTTCTTACATATCATAGCGGAGGGTTTCATTGACCCACCAGGATACACACAGATTCACCTACCCCACTCGCTAAGGATCTGTCTTGGGCCAGTCCTAGGTCTCTTCACATGGACTTCATATCAAGAGCGGCAGAGCAGAGCGACTACCCAGGGAGAGGCACATATGGACACTATGTGGCATGCAGGAGGTTGAGATAGAGGAGCATGTCATCTTTAGGTGTCCTATTTACTATGAGATCCGAGGGCGTTTCTACTGCCTCTTCAGAGATAGCTATGGGATTTTGGCCTATTTCCTCTCCTACCCAAACCAGCGGTGTCTGGCAAGTCTCATTCATGAGGTACTTAAACACCACGAGAGGATACTCCAAGTGTGAAGATGGGAACAAAATTATTCCTCGGCTAATCCCTCTCAAAGCTCTATCACAGAGTTCTTTTAGCCAAATCACATGGACCCCCCAAAGATGAGGCCTCGACATGACCGTGACATGGAGCCTGTGACCCGACAGCTCAGACAAAGGATTGACACACAGATCACACTTGGGGACATCCCCTCCTTGTTTAGAGTTGGAGCCCGATCGATGGGGGTCACAATAGCCCTAGTTAGATGCAAAGCTATGACTAGGAGACATGCCAGGACTGCACATTTGAGTGGCCGATAGCACTCTATTACCGACTTCATGCCTTCATTGCCTCATCCATCCTGATGTCCTACTGCTGCTGATGATGATGTTGTTGAGATTGATATATAGTAGACCATTGACATGACTATGTTGTACTTAGGACTTAGAACTGCTATTCTGCATTTTTTGCATTAAATTACATTGGTGTGGATGCTCGTTTAGTAGGTCCACTACCACAGCTCGTTGTATCAAGTTTTTCACAGTCTCATAGACCCATCGGTCTTCCAAAGACTTTGATAAACTTTCTTTCTTTCTTTCTCTCTCTCTCTTGTTGAGAAACTATCTCAACATCATGTATTATAGATATGTGCATAGGACTAACCCAATAGAGTACTATAAAGAAAAGGGTTAGATGCCCTAACCCTAGCCCTAAAAGGGTATGTATATATACTACACTTCATATTTTGTCATGGTATCATAGATCCCTTGCCTTCTAGTGAGGCATTGAGATCCTTGAGAGCGTGAGAGTAATTGACAATGAGTGATTAGTCTTTCACTCTGGTGAGAAAGGTTTGCATTGAGTGATAAAGAAACTTCCCTCCATTCTTGTGAGGATTTCCATTCATTCATTCTTGAGAGATTTTTTAAAATTTCCTTATGTTTCCATTTGATTCGCTTATTCCTTTGAGAGGATTTCTGTTAAAGAGAGAGATTTTCCTTTTGCCTACTTTGTGAGACATATTTGTGAGATCTCTCTTCCAATGAGAGAGATAAAAACGAGGAGAAGGTGTAGCTTTTACACAGAGACCTATCATCAACTAAGGCAGTAAGACACTCTGCTGATAGCATAGCAGGCCCTCAAAGACAACAATTGCCGTGACTCTTCATCCTCAACAATGCCTTCTCTACCTGACTCAGCCTCGACAATGCCCACAGTTAGCTGCCTACAATGCTCATCCACCAACAACTTCCTCACGGGCGGCCTCCTAAGGTTTCCTAGGCTCACAAACAAAAGATCACACTATGATTCAACTGGCTTTTTGTCATGCATTGGTCGACCTTCGATGGGCTCTATGCTCTACATTAGTCAACCCATCATATAGCCGAAGAGCCGACATACCTAAGCTCCTCCACAAAGCAACTGCGATAATACCTAGCTCCACCAACTAGCAACCGCTATGCTTTGACCTCTCCAGCCTGCATTTACGGCCAGCTGCACGCACTACAGTTAACAAGACAACCTTTAGACCTTTGCATATCCAAGGTGGCTTAGCACCCGATGACTCACGTGCTCCTAAAGCCTCATAAGACCCGATTGGTCTAGTCGCTTAGCCAACGAGCTGAAGTGCCACTCAACTCATGGGCAACAATCGCTCCAATATAAGCCTTCAACACCTCCAACTGACGTGACTGCACGACACTCCTGCACCTCCAGCCACTGGAGATGGACTCCTGTGTCAACGCCATGATCATCTACGTGCAAAACACCTGGCTCCTACTGGCTCCAACCATCTACATCGCGTAAGGCAGCTGACTCTAGCCATCTACGATGATGAGCAGCCGCTCCACGGCCAACAAAAATGAGAGGCGGCTCTCTAAGGCACTTGCAACAACACTAGCCAACCATCTCCAAATGACCAGGGCTCCTGGCTCTACACATTAATTAACTGAAATCTTTTATATTCTATCGATTCTTATCTCCATGGAGGTTTGACACATGACGTAATCCTAGTTTTGACATGTGGCTCAAGGGATACCCTATCTACTATGTCATTAATGACACGTGGTAGTCTTATCTACCACATGGTAGTCGCCTACCACGTTAGTCCACATAAACAATGACACATTAGCATTGATAAGTCAACAGCCACGTAGGTTCTCCCTGTTAGATATCAATGCTCCACTCTCATGTAACTATGCGAGAACCAGCTAACTCTACTTGTAAGCCCCCCGTATGAGGAGAAGGCATTTGGGTAGCTCGGTTATCCGGTAGGTTCTGGTTTGGACACCAGATGGGGGCCATGTGTGGCCTGATGGCTGGACGGCTTCAGATAGAGTTGGCACCACACTGCCAACTAGGCTACATGCAAGTGCGGGAAGGCATCTCTTGACTGACCGCACTGAGGGTAGATGGAGCATTTCCCGGGGCAGCCCACTCTCGGGTTGCGGGCCTGTTTGGAGCCTCAGATGATCCTGGATGGCCGTGGGCCGAACGGAGACCATAAGTAAGTTGCTCTGTTTTGCGCACCGGTTCTATCATATGGTCGGTGGCCTATTTTGGGACCAACCCCCAGTCGATTGTTTTGGGCGGGCTGGGTCGGCCACTCAATTGAGCCTAATTGACTACGAATGGTGGCTATATAAGAGCAAGCCCATGAAGGCCATTTCATCACTCGATACAGCAACCTTGATTCCTTAGCATTTAGCCTCCATCTTCTACTATTTCCAGCATGCCATCGAAGCTTCTTTCACAGGAGCGCACGGCTGGGAGGAAGCGCCATCTATTGTATCAGTTCTATAGTAATCAAATTTTTGATTCTCCATACTATGTTGTTTTCTCTCTTGCGTACGAGGTCCTGTTATCTGTTGAGCACATATGTTGTATTATTTTCTTCCATGGTATCAGAGCCTGGACTCTAGCAAGAAGATTTGGTAGTGTGTTTCTTTTTGCGAGCAGATTGTGAGAGATGGCCCAGCCCGCAAGACTGCGAATCCCACCGTTCGTCGAAAGCAAAAAGTTGGACGGCTCTAACAATCGTCTCTAGAAGTTCAAGATGAAGACCATCCCAAGCGCATATGAGCTTTGGGACACTGCTACTGGGGTAGATGTGAGGTCGGAGATCGGATCCAGCCAATGCAGGACAACAGATAGTACCAATTGTGAATGAGATTCTTGCATGGACAAGAAGAAATGCAGATGCGATGTGTTCTATTGTTTGCAGTGTTAGTGATTCCGTCATGGCATTAATTCAACATGTCACCATAGCGGAGGAGGCATGGACGGTCTTGAAAAATCAGTATGAGACCACGAATCAGACGTAAATTCAGAATCTAGAGACTCAACTCACGAATGAAAAGTTGTTTGAGTCTGAACCGTTGAGTCTGAACCAGCAGAGAAGTTCATCACCAGGGTGAAGAATCTGCGCGATCAGATGACTGCGATTGGCATCACCATCATCAGCGAGAATCTAGCACGAAGGTGCATACGGATTCTCCCACCAAAGTACGACGGTCTTGTTACGCCGTTGAATACGCAAAACAAAAATCGGCCCCTCAACTTTGAGGATTTCAGTGCGATGCTTTTGGAGAAGGAGATGCGTCAAAAGACGAGGATTGGAGAAGATTCAGCTTTCTGGAATGGATCAAAGAAAGGTAAGGGTAAGGACTCTGGTAACCCATCTTCTTCTGATGATAAAAAGAGAAAGAAGAAGATCAAGTGCTTCTATTGCAACAAGGCAGGGCACAAGCAGAATGAGTGCCGCAAGAAGATTATAGATGAGAAGAATGGAGTGAAGAGAAAGTCCAGCAACAGTGCGTAGGAAGTACGCATAGAGCTATTCATCGTAATTGAGGAGATTTGCATGGAGGCAGCAGTTCATGTACCTACGGATGAACCTTGGATCATTGACAGTGGTGCATCGTGCCACATGACCAGTCGGAAGGACTGGTATACCTCTCTACAGTTGGTAGGGAATGACATCATGGTAGCAGTCGGCAATGATGCAAAATGTCAACAAAAGGAAAAGGTACGATTGCTCTCAAGTCAGATGGAGTTGTAAAATAGTTGTCTGATGTTCTTCATGTGCCAGATATCAAGAGGAACTTGTTGTCCATTTCTGCAATCATGGATCGAAACCTCAAAGTTCAATTCGATAAGAATGGTGCACAGATCTTGGATCTTCAAGGAAAGGTCATTGGTAAAGGTACACGATGCAACAACATTTATGAACTCTCAACTTTCAGTGCTCGAGCAGATGTGGACACTAAGCTGTGGCATGAGAGGTTTGGTCATCTAAACCTTAGTTCTTTAAAGGAGATGCATAAAAGTGGAATGATTGCAGACCTACCGAAAATTTCAGATCTACCTGATGTATGTGAAGCTTGCATGATGGGCAAGCAGCATCGGCAGCCCTTTCCTAAAGAGGCCAACAGGGCAAAGTCTCCTCTAGAGCTCGTTCACATGGACCTCTGCGGAAAGATTGAGACAGAAGCTTTGGGTGGTTCCTTTTACTTCATGACGCTGATCGACGACTACAGTAGAAGGATATGGATATACTTCTTAAAGATGAAAGACGAGGCTTTCAGTAGGTTCAAGGAATGGCATGTAATGGTCGAGAAAGAATCGGGGAGGAAGGTGAAGAAGCTGAGATAAACCCCCGCCACATACATCACTACATAATGGAGTAGCAGAACACAAGATGCACATCATCTGTGAAACGGGCTGGAGTATGATGAAAGGGAAAGATTTGCCAAAGACTTTCTGGGCTGAAGCATGTAACACTCTGCAATTTACATCCTCAATTGTAGCTACACGAAGGCTGTGAATGGGATGACTCCACTGCAAGCCTTTTTTGGTAAGAAACCTTTAGCTGCACATTTCAAAGTTTTTGGATGTGATTGTTTTGTGCATGTCCCTGATGCTACCAGGACCAAATGGGAACCGAAGAGCCGGAAGTGTATTTTCTTGGGCTACAGTGAAGAGGCGAAGGGTTACCGTCTCTATAACCCTGTTACCAAGAAGGTAATTGTAAGTCGCGATGTGGTCTTCTCAGAACAGCCGCATCTTCCCAGACAACCAGGACTAGGATATCCATCCAGTACCACCACCAACAGCAGACCGAACTCTCCCAATGGTGCTTGGGAGGATTCAAGACAAAGAAGATGAAGAAGAGCTGGTAGAACCACAATGGCAACGGCCATTCCTGAAGTGGGTAAAGCAGCTTTTGGATGGCAGAGAACCTCCAACCATTGAGGAGGAACCATCCGAATATCGCCGGTCCAAGAGATTAGAGGAGCAAAGAAGGGCATAGGAACACTTGGTCAACTATGCTTTGATGACAGAAGTGATCCGTGCTGATGAACCCAAGTGTCTTGAAGAGGCACAAGGCAATGATAGGTGGATGGAGGTTATGCAGTCAGAGTATTACTCTATAATGAAGAACAACACTTGGGACCTTGTGAATCGACCACCAAAACGCAAGGTAATCGGAACCAAGTGGGTGTACAAGATCAAGTACAAGTCCGATAGCACATTGGATAAGTACAAGGCTCGGCTCATGGCAAAAGGATTTGCACAGGTACATGGTTTTGATTATCAAGATACTTTGCTCCCACAGCTCGACTAACCACAATTTGCAGTGTTTTGGCTTTAGCTACCCAGGGAAGTTGGCCCGTGTTTTAGATGGATGTGAAATCCGCCTATTTGAATGGAGATCTCAAGGAGGAGGTACACGTGGAACAACCACCAGGTTTTGAGATCCCCAGTTTAGAAGGTAAAGTCTGCAAATTGAAGAAGGCACTTTATGGGCTGAAATAGGCCCCACGAGCGTGGTACCAGTGAATTGATGCCTACTTTCTACAAAACGGGTTTAGGAGGAGCCCATCTGATGCAAATTTGTATATCTTCAGAGAAGGAGGCAGGTGTATGATCGTGGTCCTTTATGTGGACGACCTCGTCATAACGGGGAACCATGAAGAGAAGATCTCGTAGATGAAGCATTTGCTAGGAAGAGAGTTTAAAATGACAGACCTTGGACTGATGCATTTTTGTTTGGGGATTGAAGTTTGGCAGGAGCCGAAAGAGATCTTCATTTCACAGCTGAAGTATGCTGGAGAGATACTGTAAGGCATTTGGCATGGCTGAGTGCAAAACAATTAGTACCCCTATGGAGGTTGATGCGAAGATCTCAAACGAGGATTCATCACCACTGGTGGACGAAGCGCAGTACAGAAGAAGACTTGTGGGCAGCTTGATCTACTTGTGCAACACACGGCTGGACATCAGCTTTGCGACTGGTGTACTTAGCAGGTTTTCCAATAAGCCTCGGGAGAACCATTGGAGGACAGGGATGCAGGTGTTGAAATACATCAAAGGCACACTTGATTATGGCATCACCTATACCAAGGGCAACATCTTGACCGGATTCTATGACTCGGATTGGTGGGCAGGAGACGTGGACAGCAGGAGATCAGTGACAGGGTACTGTTTCTCACTTGGATCTGGAATTGTGTCATGGGTCAGCAAGAAGCAACCCATAGTTGCTCTTTCTTCTACCGAGGCCGAGTACAATCTGCATGCTTTGCTTCTTGCGAGGCAGTGTGGTTGAAGAGGATTTTGGGGGACATGGGTGCAGTGCAGAACAAGTCTACGTAGTTATCATGTGACAATCAGAGTTGCATGGTGATTGCAAAGAACCCGGTGTTCCACGCTCGCACAAAACACATTGAGATTCAATATCACTTTGTATGCAAGCTGATCATGGATGGAGAGGTGGACTTGGTGTACTGTCCGACTACAGAGAATGCTGTGGACATCTTCACAAAGGCTCTTGGAAGAGACTTGCTGGAGAGGCATCTTCATCGACTTGGCATTGGGCCGAAAAAGTAAGTTCACTTGCGGGTGGACATTAAGGGGGGGGTGTTAGATATCAATGCTCCACTCTCATGTAACTACGCGGGAACCAGCTAACTCTACTTGTAAGCCCCCCATATGAGGAGAAGGCATTTGAGTAGCTTGGTTATTCGGTAGGTCCTGGTTTGGACACCAGATGGGGGCCATGTGTGGCCTGATGGCTGGACGGCTTCAAATAGAGTTGGCACACCACCAACTAGGCTACATGCAAGTGTGGGAAGGCATCCCTTGACTGACCGCACTGAGGGTAGATGGAGCATTTCTTGAGGTAGCCCACTCTCGGGTTGCTGGGCTCGTTTGGAGCCTCAGATGATCCTGGAGAACGGTAGGTTAGTTGCTCCGTTTTGCACACCGGCTCTATTATATGGTCGGTGGCCTATTTCAGGACCATTTCATCATTGGCTACAGCAACCCTAATTCCTTAGCATCCAACCTCCGTCCTCTACTATTTCTAGCACGCCATCGAAGCTTCTTTCATAGGAGCGCATGGTTGGGAGGCAACGCCATCTATTGTATCAGTTTTATAGTAATCAAATTTTTGATTCTCCATATTATTTTGTTTTCTCTCTTGCGTACGAGATCCTGCTATCTGTTGAGCACAGACATATTATTTTCTTACACTCCCATGTTATCTGCCAATTGTCATCACTGCCATGCTCTTGGGCCACATCATCAACTAACATCACTACCATGTCATTTGTGCCACATTAGCAGGGCCACATCCCCCTCGCAGCTCATCATTTGCCATGTGGCACTGACCCCCTACTAAGCATTGCTACCTCTTCAAAGGCACACTTGGCACCTTCGATGTGCATGCAGGTGACACCTCATCACTTATCCATAGGCACACCTCTTGCCAGGCACAATCATAGCATGTGAACACAGTGGCCGCATCAACATTTTGCACCCTTTTTGCCACTCCACCTAGATCAAAGTCATATCTTGATCTAGGAAGGATTTTAGGGCACTCTAAAAAGAAAATACGCTTGATTTTTTGTGCTCTATATGCTTATCACATCACACACACATTTTGGTGCAAGTATCACACACTTTTGAGCCTCGATGACAAATCCACTTCTTGCACACACATTAGCCTCTACATCGATGCATCTGAGCCATCACCTAAAATAAACAAAGAAAAGGAATAATTTGCTGTTTTTTCATCGCTCAACGATTGGTCTAGATCTAGTTCAGAGTAGATTAGATCATCCATAGCGAAGAGAACTCCAAAGTACCCAATCGAAGCCATGCCAAAAAATTCCTAAATAGTTCCTACTTGGAGTCAATCCCTTTGCTCACATGCAGTTTCACATTATCACATTTCTTGAAACCCGATGTTTCACAGTTCAGTAAGCAGACTTCAGAGTGTTTAGAGGCATTGACCAATTTCTCAATGGGGGCAGATTGCATGTGATTTTATTTCACACACACATGCTATCATTGTAAAGCCTATTTGGCTATTTTTCACATTGTGCACATTGTTTCAAGCTTGTAAAGCCTCTTGCTTATTCTTGGCATCATTTGCCACAAGCTTGTAACAAATTGGATTATATATTATAGTTCTATCTTTAGTGATAGTTCAGTTTGCACTTGATACAGTTAGTGTATTGAAATTGATTCAGACAGTGATTTCACACACTTTGACTACACTTCTTGCACCATGTCTACGACTAGCAACCTCAATTTGGAGGCATTTACTAAGCTAGACAACTCCAATTATGGCACATGGAAATACCAAATGGAGACCATTCTTGTACTTCAAGACAAATGGGAGTATGTCGATGGGTCTACGTAGACCTAGACCATTGGAGGATCTAGCTAGCAGTAGCTCTACTCCACCTATTGCCACAACACAAGCATCAAGATCTACACCTACATCACCAGTGTGTCTACATCTACAATAGATCCTGCCATTGCCCAATCACAGGTAGAGTGGGACAAGAAAGACAAGTATGCATATCATTTGATCAAGCAGAATGTGCAAATGTCATGCTAGGACAGCTCAACATAGTCAAGGCATCAAAAGAAGCATGGGATATGTTCGCAACTCTTTAGTGTTCAAGAACACTTCTAAGATTCTCACATTGAGAAACCAAATCAACTAGAGTTTTGGCAAAATAGTGAAACCAATCATGCTTACGTACTCAAGATCAAGGATTACAACATTCAAGTCATCCTCATCTAGGAGAGGGATACAAGAATCTAGTCTAGAGTATTGCCATCCAACAGCAAATTCCAACACTAGAAGAGCTCTAATTAGTTTTACTTGGTGAAGAATGTAGGACGAGGTAGATCATTCAGCAAAGTGGTCATCATCAACAACAAAGTTAGCATCAAAGTCAAAATCAGCATCAGCACCATCCTCAGCAACAAGGAGGAAATCATTCCAATCGAGGAAGATTCCAAGGATGAGGGAATGCATCCACCAATGTGTCAAACATTTAGTGCAACTATTGTCATAAGTTTGGACACTATGAAAGAGATTGCTGCTGCAAGAAGCAATATGAACAAGGAGGTTAATCCAGTAGCAATTGAGGGAATTTTCGCAAAAGAGGAAATCATCATAGTAGACATTTGAGTCACAATCATTATGCCAATGAACCTGAGAATATATTTCTTGCAAAAGTGAGGATATGCAGAAGATTGAAATAGTTATCTTGACATAGATTGAAATTCAAAAGGGAAATGTAGTCACCGAGTCGATCAAGTAGATTAGGATCCTTGGTACATCGATAGCGGTACATCATCTCATATGAAAAAGCATCAAGGATGGTTCATAGAGATGAGACCATTAGAAGGACAGAAGAACGTTATCTACATTGTAGATAACACATCGAATCTAGTTCAAGGGAAAGACATTGTCCTTGTGAACATTTGCACTAGTACAAATGGATTGGTGAAAGATGTACTCTAAGTTTTTAAGCTCAGCAAGAACCTCTTGTCAGTTGATCATTAACACAACAATCGAGTCATCTTCAAATGCACTATCAGAGACAAATCCAGAGGATATCAACTAGTATGAAAAGCAGTCAAGGAATTGTCCCAAAATTGATAAAACAATCTTATGGAGTCTTCCATGAATACAAAAGTCACAACTTCACATCCCAAAAACTCTTCTTGAATTACATTGTGATTCTCTATTATCATTCACACATAATCATGGGTATATCTACTCATGAGATAGTGTTATAGAGCCACCTCTATCATCGAGAGCATATGTTGATGGATGAACATGTGCCCATTATGATGGAGTGTTAGGGGTTAACTAGGCACCTATAGTTAGCTCTAGTCCTAAGTAGTACCTATAGGGGTTAATTGTCACAGTCAGCGTCTTAAACCAGTTATTCAGTTATATATGCATGTAACTATAGGACTCATACTAATGAGTCTTTCTAGTTGGACATAACCTAGAGATGAATTGGATTGCAATGATGCTATGTTTATCAGTTCTACTTTGATCTTTTACTGTAATCCAAAATGATAAATGAATGGAGAACACTTTTTGATTTGTATTTGCTATTTGCAATGTATTACTGAATTGTGATCAATTCTAACTTCTATTTGGTTGTATTTTGATTCTGTGTTAAGGCTCTTGATGGGAAGTGTTTGCTTAAAGCTTGATGTAGAAGTGCTCTAGGTATAACCACCAGGAACACATTTGGCAATCCTGCAGTTGGTTTGAGTTCAAAAAAGCCTTTGAGATGGAAGGAATCAAGGAAGCTTGTTGCCATGTGTTGGGGAAAGTGCTAGCAAGATGTACAAAAGCAGCGACAATTTGAGGAAGAAAGAGAGCAAGACAAAGCGGATGCAAGCTTGCATCCCACAAGGGAATGGGCAAGTAGAATATGCTTATCAAGTATTGATGAAGAAAGAAGTTTTGTAGCTTCAAAGAACAAAGAAAAGAAGGTAAAGAATAAAAGGAATCAGAATCAAAGGAAGAGGAAGATTCCTACTCAGAGATTGAGGAGAGTGATAGTTCAGAAGATGACAATTCCAACGAAGATTCAGATGAGGAAGGAGAAGGAAAGAAGAGGAAGAAAAAAGGTAAAGACAAGAAGTGTAAAACAAAGTGTTGCTTGTTGTGCTTCATGTCTTGTGTACATTTGTGTTATGTTGTTTATATTGTGCATGAGCTTTGTGTGTGGGATTGTGGGCATGAGCTTTGTGTGTGGAATTGTGTGCATAGCGTTGTGTGTAGTGTTGCATGTGAACATCACCGTTGTGAGTGTTGTAGTTGTGTGTGTTTATGAAGGCTCATATATTGAGTTGTCATGCTTTGAAGGCTCATATGTTTGAGAATTTAGTTGAGCTTCCTTATGAATGTGAGAATGTGTTAATGATTTGTGAAAGGATTCCTATCTTGGCAACTCAGGTCAGTGGAAGAGAACTTGGCACACTACTCTCTCGTTCTCTTGCTGCTCAAAGGGCAGAAAGAAGTTTTGCAGCTTCAAAGAACAAAGAAAAGAAGGTAAAGAAGAAAAAGCATCAGAATCGGAGGAAGAGGAAGATTCCTACTCAGAGATTGAGGAGAGTGATAGTTCAGAAGATGACAATTACAACGAAGATTCGAATGAGGAAGGAGAAGGAAAGAAGAGGAAGAAAAAAGGTAAAGACAAGAAGTATAAAACAAAGTGTTGCTTGTTGTGCTTCATGTCTTGTGTGCATTTGTGTTATGTTGTTTATATTGTGCATGAGCTTTGTGTGTGGGATTGTGGGCATGAGCTTTGTGTGTGGAATTGTGTGCATAGCGTTGTGTGTAGTGTTGCATGTAAACATCACTGTTGAGTGAGCATTGAGTGTTGTGGTTGTGTGTGTTTGTGAAGGCTCATATGTTGAGTTGTCATGCTTTGAAGGCTCATATGTTTGAGAATTTAGTTGAGCTTCCTTATGAATGTGAGAATGTGTTAATGACTTGTGAAAGGATTCCTATCTTGGCAACTCAAGTCAGCAGAAGAGGACTTGGCACACTACTTTCTTGTTCTCTTGCTTGCCTGTTACAATCAGATAAAGAATCATATTCTAAAAGAGTGTGTGCTTTGGTGTGCCAACCTCCATTCTCCAATTACTTGTGTCGCCCCACAATCAACCGCACCTCTCCTACAAAACGAATGCTCGATCGACTCCACCACTTCCAATCGATGCTGATGCTTGGTGACCACACACGATTGCTAGCCTAACCTGAGGCTAACATCTCACCTTGGCTACCCTTGCTCATGTCCTCACAGACTAGCCGGGACTAACCACCACTGCTCAAACATGGAGGCTCAAGGGTTGAAGCCTCATGGTCATGGATGTCACCTTTGATGGATGGGAGGTCAGGGATGAACTGGTTGCCGGGATGGATTGGCTTCATCAACTATCAAAGTGCAAGGAGGGGACCCTGCACTTCTGCTCCCTCAAAATTGTAGTCCATTTGCTTAGTACTCACTACTTGGTCTACTGATTACAACATAAGAAGGTCTTGTGCCATGATGCCAGCCCACTAGTTTGGCCACTGGCACCATCATTATTTGGTGGATGTCGACAAGGCATGTCATCTGGGTGCTCGTCATGCACTTGGAGGAGACGAATTAAGTGTTGGAGTTATTGATACGTGTCTAGCTTGGCCTGTGATTTTGTCTTCTTCTCCTTTAATGCTTGCCCTTCTATGGCTTCCTCCCTTAGGCATGCATTTTCTTGCTCTAGAGCCTCGAGCTAGCCTCGAGGTACCTACTACTGCTGATCCTCTAAGACCTTTTTCTGCAAGCACTGTAGGGCATGTTGGCATTTTATGTTTCTTTTGGTAATAGTGGCAATGTTTGCTTGGGCCTTGCTTGTGATATTCTTCAGGCGGGCCACTTCACACTGTAGATTACCATAGTCTATTTGCATCTCAGCGTGTGCCTAGTGCAACTATGCAAGGGCTTGAACTAACTCATCATAAACTGCCTACTTGACCTCTAGCTAATCCTACAGTGACTTGCACTTAGCCGTCAAGTCCTCCTCAACTTGGTGTAGGTTGGTAGTTTGCTCTTCAAAAAAGCTGGTAACCTCCTCTGGGTACTTTGCTTGTAAAAATAAATTGTGTTTGAGTACCTGGGGAGGGATCCAGTGGTTGGCTAGATAATTGAGGGCCTATGCTGCATGGGCCATATTCTCCTTGAGTTCTTGCCATTGACTCGCTGTGGTAGTCGGGTCTGCATTGATCACCCTTTGCAAGAAGCGAGTCTAGGGGCAATGGTTCTACAGATGCGAGGTTTTGAAGAAGTGAAGGGGGTGAAGGCAGACTAAGCGAAGTGAGTGATGAGCTACCCATTTGTTTCTCGGACTATTACGATGGCTCTACATGACCTCTTGCTTGGGCATTTCTTCCTATTTTCTTGTCTCCTCACCCTCCTCCATTTCCTTGTCTTTGGAGGTGTCCTAGCTGTTCCCCTCCAAGTTATCCCATTTTTTCCCTTTGGAGGTGCTCTCATTGCCATTCGCCTCCTAGTTATCTTGTTTTGGCTTGGAGGTGCCCTGCTCTTGCTGCTCCCCTTTGGCCTCTTTTCTCCCTCTTTTTACTCAGTAAGCTACTCGTCTTGTTGCTCCTACTCACCCATCCCTTGTTCATCCTGATCTTGGCTGTTGGGTTTTGGCTCACCCTGTTGAGTTTTCGATGGCCTAGCTCCACTTGAAGAAGGTAGTGCACCTGGCCAAGGCACCCATCTTGACATCAATTGATGATAGAGCATGCAGAGATGTTGTTGGGAATTGTATGATCAAGGGCTTTCTTTGTGATCATGTGTGTGTGTGTGTGTTTGTAGCACACTAAGTGACATGATGTGTCTAGACAATGACATAAGTGATGATGTAATGCAAAGGCCACCACTTGGGAAGGTGCCTTAGATTTAGGAGTCCCTATGATATAAGGCTAATTGCCTATGATGTAGGAGAGGTGCCTATGATGTAGGCCACCGTATCTCCCACTCTATAAAAGAGAGGATTTCCTCTCAAACTAATGGAACATTTTGCTCTTTGGTTCCCACACTCTCTTCCATGATGTCCATCTTCTCTCCCACTCCCCAACATGTGGTATCAGAGCCTCCTTGAGCCCCTAGCCCATTCTAGCTCTAAAATGTCACCTCATCAGCTTCTTCTCCACCCTCCACCTTCGTCTTCATTTCTACCCTCTTTCTCTCCACCCACACCCTTTGAGCTAGAGATACCTTGTTTTTGGGAAAAACTATGACCCAAAGGAATTAAGCGTTGGTCGTCTCTATTGCGCATGCCAACATAAATACAGTGCACTGACTTGTTGCGTAATTCCAAGGAATTTCTCAACTATACTCTAATTTCTCTTAGCCATGGGTAAAAGACACTACAAGAAGATAGCTTGTGTCCAAGTTTGAGGACCAATGGTTGTTGCAACGAGGAGAAATCACACAAAGACCAATCGAAGAAGGCGCTATTCTCATGAGCAACTCTAAGCGTTTTTTTGGCAGCCCTCCTAGGTGAACATTATCCAGTATAAAAGTGTTAATTATGCATAAAAATATCTTTCATATATGCTTCATAGAGCTTGAATCAAGGCCTCCAAGCTACTCTATTTTACAATACATTTTGGGCATTTTTTGGTTGATTGAATGCTTGATGCAAGCTATGGGACAAATCATTGATAGAAGATTCTCAGTTAAATGCTGGTAGTTTGAATACTCACTTATAGTGTTTTTATTCCATTTTGAGCATCTTCTTGGATTTGAAGATGATACACATGCACTAAAATTGTTGATGAACATTTGAGTTGTAACCATGACTAGCTCTTGTAGTTCTTATAATGAGAACTATGTGAAGAAGCCAAGGGAAGTACAATGGATAGTACAATATGAAAAGGCCCTTGATATCATACCATTGGGAATTAATGACTCATACATTCATCACATTGATGGGTTTGAGACTTCACATGAAGTTTGGGTGCAACTTGATAAGGTATTTGGTGCACAAGTTGTAGTCAAAATTCTTCTAGATGAAGAGTATAGCAACACTTTTACATGCAGCTTCTCTTTTGGAAGAGGAGAGAAATGGCTCCTACTACAACTCCAAGGAAAGTGAAGCATATCTTGTGAAGAAGGGCTACCTTAACAACAAAGAAAATATAGTTGAAGAGGGAACTCCATCAGCAAATGAAGTCACAAACTTTGTGGTAGAAGAAAATAAAGATTTAATCTTTTAAAGTTGAACTTTTATCATCACTTGGTCATGTTGTCAATTTTGAGGTTCTCTGCCTAGAGTAGTACTCCAAAAGGAATGTTATATGTTTTGTCCTTATAGTCTTTGTAAATCACCTCTACGGTAATGTAGGCCATGTGATATGTGCTTTCCTCCACGGTACCTCTTGCAAATGTGAGAAACTAGGTCCACACAAAGGCCTAATATTATTCCTTGTACATGCAAAGGAGATAACCATTTGGGGGGGTCTATCCCATTTTGTAAACCTTGACCCTTGCACATCTTTGCTAGCATGAGATCCTAGCCATAGATTTATCCTTGACCACCTTGAGAGGGCTTGAGGGACTATGTGACTAGATGTATCCTTGACATAACAAGAGGCAAACCCTTGAGGGGGGGTATGTTGGGAATTGTGTGATCAAGGGCTTGCTCTATGATCATGTGTGTGGGTGCAGGCTATGATGTCTCTAGACTATGACATAAGTGATGATGTAATGCAAAGGCCCCCACTTGGGGAGGTGCCTTAGATTTAGGAGTCCCTATGAGATAGGGCTAGTTTAGGAGCCATGGTATAGGGCTGATTGCCTACGATCTAGGCCACCCTCTCTCCCACTCTATAAAAGAGAGATTTTCCTCTCAAAATAATGAAACATTTTGCTCTTTGGTTCCCACACTCTCTTCCATGATGTCCATTTGCTCTCCCACTCCCCAATAGATGTGGGTCAAGCTTGTAGTGGGTATGGCCTTTATTCACCGCTCGCAACTGGTTCTCAAATGCCTTCTTAAAACTTGTGAGACAATCGACCTTCACCTAATCCTCCACTGTAGAGATGACTCGAGCCACATATTGGTTCTCAAATGCCTTCTCAAAAATTGTGAACCAATTGACCTTCACTTGGTCCTCCACTGCAGTGAATGACTCCAGCCACATATTGCTACGACACATAGCCTATGCTTTTCTTTAGTCTGATGAACTTGGATAGAAACCTATAGGTGGTCTTCAAGCCCTCATCCTTGGCCCTATTGATCAGATATCCATGGGATCATGAGTAGCTTCCTCCTTCAAAAAGTAAGCATCACATCGTTTGACATCCGCCAACTTTGCAGTAGAGGTGTGTTGCTTCAACCAAACCAAAAGGTCTTCATCAGCAGCAGCTCTCTGGTGATCCTGACATGCATTTCATTGATGACAAGGTTGTGGCCATCCTCATCGTAAGAGTCGAGGATCTCCTTTTCTAACTCCTCATCTCGTAAACCTCCTTCCATGGTAGCTATGAGAACTTCAGAAGACTGTTGGCCTCTACGATGCCCGTAGAGACATCATTAGAGAAGTCTTCAATTGGGTGTGGGGTGACATGTGAGAGATTTGTTTCCTCTTATATTGGACTTGGCACTCTCCCTCCATGGCGACAAAGATAACACAACTGGTAATGGAGAAGGGAGATGGCTGATGAAGAGGTTGGGTGATGAGAAGAGATTGGCATAAGAGAGATAGAGAGCTCAAAGAGGACGGTAGAAACATGAAAGCTATAGCAAGGGGAAGAAAAGAGAAGGTTGAACATGATGCATTTGTACCACCATAATTAAATAGCTACTTGGCATGTTGTCTTCTGAAAATTTTACCAAGGCATTGTTAACTGAGTTATCTATTTTCGAGTGTTGTGTTTGTCTGAAGAACTCACTACTCGATATGGAACACGATGCATTTGTTCCACCAAAATTAAATAGCTAGCTAGCGTGTTGCCTTCTAAAAATTTTACCAAGGCATTGTCAATTGAGTGATCTATTTCTGAGTTCTCATTGTCTGAAGAACTTGCTTCTTAGTATGGCTTTACTTTGCTTCCATTGTACAACTCGAAAAACACATTACCTTCTAAATCTGTGAGTTGCATTGTCCCATTCTCAAAGTCCATTCCAACCCGACTTAAAGTTGGTTTTTATAGGCCCCAACTTAGTAGTATAGAGTAACACAAGCATACCCTTCTTCAAATGCTTAGGCACAATATGTCACTCATGCCAGGCCTCCCTTCAACACTGTATTACTATCTGAGGGGCCAGGCAACTTGGAGGCGTATCTCATCCAAGTGGCTTAGCTGATGCAATTGCCCCTTGATTGCTTCTGTCTCACCTAAATGATGCTCGATAGCAACTCAAAGACTCAGGACAACAAATTCTAAGGGAACAACTGCCTCTAAGTGTAAGACTTGTAGTTACCTTGTAAAAGCCCATAAAGCAGAGTGTAGTTTGGCATCCCAATCACCCTTAACAGACTATACTGTCTTAGTGAGAATGAGTTTCAATGTCTTATTGGTCGATGCAATTTCACCACTACCATGAGCATAGTAAGTAGTGGAGATTGTATGCATGAATTTGTATCTCTTTTTTAGTAACTGCATCACACCATTGAGGAAATGTGTCCCTTGATCACTAACAAGCTACAAAGGGCATCCATATATGCATAAGATATTTTCATGGATGAACCTAGCTATACTCTGAGTTGAGTCATCTCAGACTGCTTTAGCTTCTGCCCACTTAGTAGCATAATCAGCGGCAATGATGATATATTTATTTTGAGTGAGCCTGCAATGGTTGAGTGTCATGATTACTATATGTGCATGTCATGTGTTTTATCTTGTTTTGTGGTGCGTGGTGGTTTGTATGTATTGTGGGTGAGTTATTGCTTGGGAGTGCCATGGCTATGAAGTAATGATAGCGTCATTGTGTGACATATATGTGTTTTGATGGTATGTAGGTGAGGCAAGTAAGTGGTAGGCAAGTGAGCGATGGGGATAGAGCAAGTAAGGATTGCAAGGAAAATAGTTAGGATTGTGAGAAAAGTCTAGACATACTAAGTAAGGATTGTAAAGAAAAGAGAGTTGGAGAGAGCTAGGATTGTGAGGAAAGCCTATACATACTCAGTAAGGAGTGTGAGAAAAAGAGAGTTTGAGTGGGAAGAGAGACCTTGAGTAAGGGGAAGAGACAAAAATGAATTGAGAGAATGTCTAAAAGAATGTTGGTTTGTTCATTTTTAGGGCGATATAGGCCTATTTTGAAGAGAAAATTCTCTTGTGCCCCCTTGTATTGATTGAGCAAGTAATATCTTGCCTACCATAGAATCCATACTCCCCTCCCATGGATTGAAAGTCACACCAAGATCTATCATCATTTTGTTCACTCCATTCTTACACGATTCTTAGCTAGATCTAGGTGATTCTAGCAAGGATTGGATGACTCTAGCTAGGAAATTCTCCATTATTTTGAGATTCTTTGCATAAATCCTTTACACTCTCCATCTTCAAACTTGAAACCTTTCTTGCTAGGGTCACTTGACCACGAGATTTATCGTGAACTCAATAATGTAGATCTTGTTTAACTAGTAAGGCTTTTGGCATGCGGCTCAATCATCTCACCATCATCAAAGCCTAATCTACCCTTTTCTACATCAAAGTTACTAAAATATTACTTTAAGACCTGGATGTGTTTTTCTCTTTTGTTTATCGTACTCTCTTTAACCATGCAACTCTAGGAAATTTTATTTATCCTTCCTTATGCATAATACACTTGCTAAAGTTCAACACTCTTTGGGGTTGATTTCAAAATTCTCTAACTCGTATGAACTTAGTTTGACCAATAAAGCATTCTTTTACTTTTGTTTTTTCTTCTTCCAAATTGGCCTTTTAGACTCTCTTTTCAAATTACACCAAAGTAACCTAGTTTGAATCTCTACCATTTCTTAGGTTTTTTTTAGTCCAATGTCAAACCTTTTCCTTAGAGTTGTACTTTTTTAATTGATCACATAACCCTTCACTTTTCTCAACATGCCAAAAGATATGATACTTAGCAACTTTGGCAAAAATCTTCAAGCTTCAATTAAATTTTTTTGTACAATCTTGGCCTTTGAGAAATATTCCTATGATGTACAAAATTAATCCCTTGCCAAAGACTTACTTGGCTTCACATTCTCCTCCCTAGCGACAATGATGATGTTAAAATGTTGTCACTTTTGTATCTTTTCTAGTTGACTATGTGACAAATAGCCTCAAGCATATTCCTCTAAGAGGAGTTGAGCACTTAATTTAAGTGATATTTTGAAAAAGGTAGGATATTGTGAAAAAGAATATTCCTCTAAGAGGAGTTGAGCACTTAATTTAAGTGATATATTGAAAAAGGTAGTTGACTATGCGGCAAATGGCCTCAAGCATATTCCTCTAAGAGGAGTTGAGCACTTAATTTAAGTGATATTTTGAAAAAGGTAGGATATTGTGCTTGGGGTAAAAGATGTCTACCTTTATGAGGGTTTACAAAGAGTTTAGAGGATGCGTGGAGTTAAGAAAGGGAGAGAATGTGGAGATCTTGTTTCATGCACCATCATTTCTTTGTGTTCTCGGAACGGGAATGCCTTCTATTCTATTTAAAATATGTTCCGACCTCATTTGTTTGGAATAGCAAGATTTGAAACTGCGACCTCCATCACCCCAAGATGGCATGCTATGCCATATCCCATTCTTCCTATACATTACAGGAATGAAGGAATCACTTCTTAATGTTGTTGTTTGTAGCCAATTAACCCTTTGCTTTGTAAGAAAATAGTACGCAGCGGAAGATAACAACAAAACGCAAGTACACGATGGAAAGCTGGAGAGAATACAAAAATTCTGATATACCAAACTGCTGATACAACTGATGGTTGGCTGTCCACCCGTGCGCTCTACAGACAGAGCTTCGATGGTGATCTAGACAGATGCTGGACGGAGGACTATGAGCGTGAAGAACTGGTGATCTGATGATAGGGGGTGGCCACTTATATAGTGTAAGTGGTTGACGGTCGGCCCTGTAATAGGCAGTCGGCCTAATAGACAGTCGGCCTGGAAGACCAACCGACCCTTCAGAAAACATGCCGTCGGGCAGATGAAGGATCGCGCATAGGTCATACCGTCGGGGCTTTGCCCCCAGACCCCCACCGGGGGCCTGCGCCCCCCGGACCCCCTGCTATCGGGGGGGCTATCGCCCCCCCGAACCCCCCCTTTGTGCAGACGGGTATCTACTCTTGGCTCCTAAGCCGTCTCATAACCATCTGGTCTACTCTAAGACCCCTTCCAGTGTCTAAACTGGGGATCCCTCCCAATATCTGATACCCATCATGGCTTCTCCTCATATGGGGGCCTTACAACATTGGGTACACAGAATATTGGTGGGTTACATGAGAGGTGGACATTTGAGCTAACTCTAACACCCCCCCTCAATGTTCACCCGAAGATGAACTATGTGATCGGACCAATGCCGAGTCGATGTAGATGCCGCAACAATAAATCACTCCCAAGAGCCTTCGTGAAGATGTCTGCGCAATTATCCTCTGTGGGACAATACTGCAGCTCTATGACTCCATCCTCGATGAGCTCTCGTACGTAGTGATACTGGATCTCTATGTGCTTTGTACGAGCATGGAACACAGGATTCTTTGCAATGGCCATGCAACTCTGATTGTCGCATTTCAGAACCGTCGCATCTTCGATTGGAACTCCTATGTCTTGCAGGATCCTCCTTAGCCAAACTGCTTCACAAGCAGCAATGCATGCTGCCTTGTACTCAGCTTCCGTCGAAGATAGTGCCACTGTTGGTTGCTTCTTGCTAATCCAAGAGAACACTCCTGAACCAAGTGAGAAACAATATCCAGAAACTGACTTTCTAGAATCACAATCTCCCACCCAATCTGAGTCACAGTAACCCGCCAAGGTCTTCCCTGCTCTGTAGGTAATGCCATACTCCAGTGTACCTTTCACGTACTTTAGCACACGCATCCCTGCTTTCCAATGGTTCTCTTGAGGTTGATTTGAGAACCTACTAAGTACACCAACTGCAAAGCTGATATCAGGTCTAGTGTTGCACAGAAAAATGAGACTCCCCACAAGTTTCCTATACTCCTTGATGTCGACAAGTGGTGATGCATCCTCCACTGAGAGCTTACCATTCACCTCCATGGGAGAGACCACGTCCTTACACTCGGCGGTCATATCGAATGCCTTCAAGATCTCACGAGCATATCTCTGCTGAGAGATGAAAATCCTGCCAGGTTTTTGCCAAACCTCAATGCCGAGGCAAAAGTGCATGAGCCCCAAATCTGTCATCTCAAACTCGGAACTCAACGACTCCCTCAACTTTTGCAGCATCTTCTCATGATCTCCTGTGATGATCAAGTCATCCACGTAAAGGACTATTACCACATACTTGCCATCCTGCTTACAAACATACAGGTTAGCATCAGAAGCACTTTTTGAGAAACCAATAGATATGAGAAAGCTATCAATCCGTTGGTACCATGCCCTTGGGGCCTGTTTCAGCCCATACAATGCCTTCTTTAGTCTGCAAACCTTGTTCTCTGAATTGGGCACCTCAAATCCTGGTGGCTGGAACACATATACCTCCTCCTTGAGATGTCCATTCAAGAACGCAGATTTCACGTCCATTTGAAACACCGGCCACTGCTTATGAGCAGCCAAGGCAAGTACCACCCGAATAGTTGTCATCCTTGCTGTAGGAGCAAAGGAATCCTCAAAATCAAAGCCTTCAACTTGAGAGTATCCTTGTGCAACAAGCCTAGCCTTGTACTTTTCCAAAGATCCATCAGATTTGTACTTGGCCTTCCATACCCATTTGGTACCAATGATCTTCCTTTTTTCTGGACGATCAACCAATTCCCAAGTCTGATTCTTCATGATGCTGTCATACTCCTCTTGCATGGCAGCTTTCCAATTTGGATCGTCCATTGCCTCATCCAAATTCGTAGGCTCTTGAACTTTCATAATCTCAGCCATCAAGGCCATATTGACTATGTGTTCAGAAGCCCTTTTCTGCTCCTCTATCCTCTTTGATCGTCGAAGTCCATCTGCAGATGACTCCGCCAAGTCTGGAACCGGATTCTTCTCATCAAAGAGCTGCCTTGCCCACTTTGGAAGTGGCTTACCTTGTGGAGCCAAGGCATGTTGTGGTGTTGGTGGAGTCTGTTCCTCGAAGTACTCCTCCTCATTCTGCAACTCTGCTTTAGATACGGGCACAAGGTGAGTTACTTTTACGGCTGATGATAAAGTGGAAGGGCATACCTCCTCCTCCACTGTATGTGGCTGTTCCCAAAACACCACATCACGACTGACCACGATCTTCTTTGCCTCTGGATCATATAGCCGGTACGCCTTTGACTCCTGGCTATAGCCCATGAAGATACACTTTCTGCTCTTTGGATCTAATTTCTTTCTGGTGCTATCTGGAACATGAACAAAGCACTCACATCCAAATGTTCTGAAATGAGAAGCGGAAGGCTTTTTACCTGAGTAAGCCTCCAAAGGTGTTTTGCCCGTCAAGGCCTTTGTGAAGCTTCGATTGAGGATGTAGACTGCTGTATTGACTGCCTCAGCCCAAAAAGACTTAGGCAATCCTTTACCTAGTGCCATGCATCGTGCCATCTCCATGGTAGTACGATTGCGACGCTCTACAACACCATTTTGTTGCGGAGTATGTGCAGTCGTGAGTTGGCGCTTAATGCCATTCTCGTGCAAGTATGTGTCGAACTCTTTTGACAGGAACTCTCCTCCTCGATCCGTGCGAAGCTTCTTTACCTTCAGCCCGCTTTCGTTTTCCACCATCTTTTGCCACTGTTTGAATTTTCCAAGAGCTTCAGCCTTATCTCGTAAAAAATACACCCACATGTATCTATTGTAGTCGTCGACGATAAGCATATAGTAGTTACATCCCCCCAAAGCTTGAGTTGGAGCTTTCCCACTGAGATCAGCATGAACCAATTCTAGAGGAGCCTTTGCCCGATAGCCGCTCTCATGTGGAAAAGCCTTCCTTTGTTGCTTGCCCATCATACAAGCTTCACAAGGTTCCTGCACCTTTGAGAGTGCAGGCAAGTGTGCAACCATCCCTGTTTTCTGCATTTCCAAAAGAATAGGATAACTAAGATGACCAAATCTTTCATGCCATACCTTACTGATGCCCACTCCTGAAGAGACTGTTAGTGCCGTCAGCTCGTACAGATTGTTCTTCCTTACTGCCTTGCCGACCACCTTGCCCGCTGCATTAAGGATTTCTGCTCCGGTCCTCTTGAAACGCACCTCCAAGTTGCGATCAATTATCGCAGCGACCGAAAGCAAGTTCTTCTTTAGCTGAGGAACTAGTAATACATCAGAAAGCTCTTTAGTTTCACCCTCTTGAATGGAAAGAGAGATAGTACCTGTACCTTCCACAGGGCATTTTGCATTATTACCGACCGTCACATTCATGGGCTCTTGTAGAGGCTTGAAAGAGCTATACCAGTCCTTCTTTCTGGTCATGTGACGGGACGCTCCACTATCAAGGAGCCACGAATCATTCGTTGTTGAAACTTCTGTTGAGGAGCATATTTCTTCAATTGCAACCCATAGCTCCAACTCAGTCTCAACTGTGTTGGCAGATTCCTTGCCTTTCGAAGAAGACTGTGTAGTGCCATTCTTTTCGTCCTGCTGCTTCTTTCTGCAATCCTTGATCATGTGACCGCTTTTGTTGCAGTAGTGGCACTTACCTGAAAACTTCTTCTTCTTACCATTCTTCTTCTCTCCACCCTTCCCTTTGGATGTGGTTGAGAATGCTGCATCACTTCCGCCATCGCGGGTCTTCATTCGCATCTCCTCCTCTAGAAGCATCGCGCTGAACTCTTCAAAAGTGAGGGGTGGATTTCTTACCTGCGTGTTGAGTGTCGTGACCAACGCATCGTACTTTTGTGGAAGGATCCGAATGCACCTTCTGGCCAACTCTTCGCTGGTCTTTGTAATCCCAACCGCCGCCATCTGATCACGTAGATTCTTGATCCGTGTGATGAATGTCTCAGCTGATTCTCCATCAGAGCACCTCTCTGCAGCAAGCATATTCTCCAGATTTTGAATTCTGGTCTGATTCCGCGTTTCATACTGACCTTTCAGTATGTTCCAAGCCTCACTTGCCTTGTCTGTGTGCTGAATCAGAGTCAAAACAGAATCACTTGAACTGGTAACAAGAGCGCAGAGTGCATCTGCGTTCCTTCGTTTCCATGCCCGAAGAAGATCTGCATTCGGTGGCATTATGACGTTGGGGTTGTTTGGATTCGGTGATCCAACCGGTTCTGGATCCAATCCCAGAACAGTATCCAGAAGCTCATATGAATCCAAGATCGCGCTGATCTTGAATTTCCACAAAGTATAATTCGTCCCATCGAGCTTGCCTTCATTGAAGGCAGGTGGACGAATTCGCAACGGGGTTGGTGCAGCCATCACTCCTAGTAGCCTTTGCTAACAAAGCTCGTTGAACTTGCAATAAAGTCGTTACTTAGATAGCCTGAGCTCTGATACCATGTAAGAAAATAGTACGCAGCGGAAGATAACAACAAAACGCAAGTACACGATGGAAAGCTGGAGAGAATACAAAAATTCTGATATACCAAACTGCTGATACAACTGATGGTTGGCTGTCCACCCGTGCGCTCTACAGACAGAGCTTCGATGGTGATCTAGACAGATGCTGGACGGAGGACTATGAGCGTGAAGAACTGGTGATCTGATGATAGGGGGTGGCCACTTATATAGTGTAAGTGGTTGACGGTCGGCCCTGTAATAGGCAGTCGGCCTAATAGACAGTCGGCCTGGAAGACCAACCGACCCTTCAGAAAACATGCCGTCGGGCAGATGAAGGATCGCGCATAGGTCATACCGTCGGGGCTTTGCCCCCAGACCCCCACCGGGGGCCTGCGCCCCCCGGACCCCCTGCTATCGGGGGGGCTATCGCCCCCCCGAACCCCCCCTTTGTGCAGACGGGTATCTACTCTTGGCTCCTAAGCCGTCTCATAACCATCTGGTCTACTCTAAGACCCCTTCCAGTGTCTAAACTGGGGATCCCTCCCAATATCTGATACCCATCATGGCTTCTCCTCATATGGGGGCCTTACAACATTGGGTACACAGAATATTGGTGGGTTACATGAGAGGTGGACATTTGAGCTAACTCTAACATGCTTGTCATGGATTTTTCAAAGAAGTAACGTGTCAATTTCACCCTCCCCACATTGATATTGGGGGTTTGGGTGACGTAGGTTAGGGGAGTTTGGGAAGGGCTTAGTTTTGAAAAAGGAGCATAAGAGTAGGAGAATTGGGTTGGAAAGAATTAGGGAGATACAAGTCAATGGCATGTTAATGCACAATTTAGAGTGCAAGGAAGCATGGACACCTGGAAAGGATACACAAGAACTAGATATAATGCTCTAAAGAGTGTGATATTCACTCCACCATGGAGTATTTCACAAGAAATGACACACCATCTCTCTTGGCACCTAGAAAGGATTTCATATCTCATGATAAGGATGTGCACCTAGCAAAGGTTTTTTCTCTCATGAACATTTTTGACTAAACTTCCTAGATGATGTTCTCCATAATCCCTTACTTACCATGATGCTTGTTGAGAAGATGTTGATTAAGCTAGAAATTTATCACTATTACAATTATATCTATGGTAGTACTCAACATGCTTACATCTATGATCTATTGATTGCTCCTTTGGCTACAATAGTGCAATCATCAAGTAAGCAATGCTGCATAGTAGTGACCAAATGCTATGACATCCCCATGAACATCATCAACACAATGACAGGTGCATTCAGATGTATAAACTTATTCTCACTTGTATGTCCACATATCCATGAGTATCTATTTATATAAGGACTCCGTATTAAGTTTCTTTCAACACTCCAAAGATGAGGGGTACACTTGATGATAGTGAAGGCTAACACTTAAGGGAAAGAACATATGCTCAAGAAATAGATATTGTAAGTATCCACATCATAAATAATTCAAGGGCTAAAGTTGGTATAAGCAAATGAGTGCTCAAAGGACTTCTCCAAAATCAACCCACTTAGCCTTCTAAGAGGGGGCGAGTATTGCAACAAGTAGAAAATGAGAAATAAAGAATGAATGTTGATGTATATAATACTTCTCACTCTCAATTTTGGCCTTCATGGTCTTGCCAAAAAATAGGTGTTGAAAAGGTCCATAAAAGTCAACATATTTTATTTTTAGAAACAGATTGAATTCGGTAAAACGATTTCCCAAAAAAATGAATGAAACTTGTACAAACTCTATTTTTTTTCCAAATCAATGGCCATAATCAAGCCAACCGACAACTGATCCACTAATTAATATGAATATCCAAATGTGAAGAAATTCCTTTGGCTTCAAATGATACTTCTTCAAAGTAAAAATACTTTCATGGAAATGTTAGAGCCAATTGTATCATGCCAACTAACCAATTTTATGTCCATTGCTGTATTAATGTTACAAGTTATGTTCTTCAATGTAGGTAGGTATCAAGAAAATTATTGGCTAGTATTGGAATGACCTTTAACAATGAGTTTGGCCATTAGCATTGGATTGTTGCCATGACAACCTCACTAAATGCCATTAGTACCCAAAGGATGCAAAGGTGGGTGTAGTATGTTCACTTGTATGTACATAAGATCATGTCCAAATATCCATGAGCATTTATCTACATAAAGGTCAAGTTTCTATGGGTACTCTAGTGATGAGGCAAAAACTCAGTCATGATGAAGGCTAGAAGTGAAGGAGAATAATTTATGTTATATAAGTAAAGATGTTGAGAATATACAACCTGAATAATTTAAGGGCTAAAGAGGCTATATGAAAATGAGGTGCTCGAAGGGATACAACCTAAATAGTTTAAGGGCTAAAGAGGCTACTAAAAAACGAGGTGCTCGAAGGGATACAACTACAAATCCAAAGGGAGATCCCTTACTTTTTTTAGAAGGGGTTTGAATACTATAAGTAAAGAATAAGAAATAAAACTTTGGAAGTCTTGTAGAGGTCCTTTCACTCTCTAGTCTACACTAGCTATCAAGATATTGTTGATTAAGCCAATTGAGCCTTTTGATTTTTAACAAAGATGGCAATGCATTGACTTTTGGACCAACAATTCAATTTTACATTTTTAATATTTTTAAAAGGCACTGACTTTTGGACCAATGGTTTGATTTTTTACTTTTGATATTTTGACATGTTTTTATAGTTTGTTGACTTCTCTTCATGCCCTAGAGCATCTTAGAATCCTTAATTAACACTCATGAATCTTTGATGAATATGAAACTACCAATATGGATTAATGCTAAGTTATATGTATGTGTGCTTGGGGGGGGGGGGGGGGGGGGGGCCATGTGTGCATGTGCATGTATGTGCACATGTGTTCGCATGTGCATGCATGTGCATGAGTATGCACCTATCATGCGCATGCATGCATGCACCTGTGTGTGTGCACATGCAAGTATGAGTGCATGCATGCATGCATGCATAAGCATGGGAGTGTGTATACTATTTCCATAGTTTATATTGCATTATTTGATATTTAATAGTTGATATATGCAAACACTAATGATAGTAGGTGTAGTTGTATGTTTGATAAATAGGTGCTTACTATGGAATGGTTGAAGTGTATGCTATTTACTTTTATGGAGTGAGTCCTCTAACATGGAAGTCACTCTATGGTAGCTCTATAAATATCTCTAATGGACTAATAGATCAAGGTGTATCTTTAATATTATTCATAATGGACTACCTAGATAAAGGTGTATCTCTAATATTATTACCATATATCCTCAAGGTGGTGATGAGAGTATGAGAAAAACGTATCCTCTATTATAATATGATAGTTACAAATAATTCATGTAGACAAACTCATAAGAGCTTAATGAATAGAGATGCCCTTTCAACGATTGACATCTCCACCCATACGATAAAATACAACATAGGAATCTAGATTGATGTGCCTGTTATGCATTGATTGAGTAGCAAGAATCATTTACTTCATGGGGATGTGGACGTTGATGAGAATTGTTTACTTCATTGGATGTGGATGATCACCTCTAAGAACCAAAATTTTTATATTGGATGTGGATGTGGATGTGGATGTTCACCTTTAAGAACAAAAAATTTACTTATCTACCATTCATATCCTTCAAATATATGTGACATCTGACGAGTATATATTTTAGCATACCTTTTCCTATGAAAGAGTGCATATACAATCCAAGATTTTGCAGTTTTGGCAATTGTATTCTTAAACCTTGAATATATGTTGTAAATATCTATGATGTTTTGCTCATTTTTAATTTAGCTTAAAATTCTAGGAAGGCAATTTAAAAATCTCTATTGATGAATTGCACTTTGCATTTTGTAAATATTATAGACAAACTATACCAAAGCATGGAATAAATTGTGTGTCTGCACACGGGCAAAAACTAAATTGTGTGCGTGTGTGTCTAATCATATCATTTTACATGGATTCATGCAATCTGCTCAAGGTTTTAAGTTTGAGAAATAGAATCTCTTTTTTAAGAGGCTAGAAGACCATAGATAATCTTTAAGATTATCTTGTTCAATCAATATAATATTCCATGAGCTTTGGTTTTTGTTTATTGTTTTAGAACACACTATGATGGAAGTGTGGCAACCAACTGGTAGGGATATTTCATCCACTATTGGACGTGATACTTGCAATGGAGGTTGTTTAAGGGTATAATATGAGAATCGCATGTCTCATATTGACATATCAAATATCCAACTCATTAACCCCAAAAGAAAGCACCCCAACCACTATTGAACTTGAAAAATGGGATAATGAATTTAGTAGACATCAATTCCATAGGTTCATGATGGTTAATGGCATAAACTCTTTGAAAAATATGTTCCCAAATCCCTATCATTTACCGTATGTGAAGCATGGCTTTTAAGTTGTCATAGTAGCACATCATTGGATTACAAAATGACTATTGGGACTGAGTTGGGACCCCAAACTCCTTGCTCTCTGTAGGAGACAAACAAGCACTCTCATTGCTTGCTATAATGTTTCATATGGTAGACTCCATTGAATGTGTGCTTATATGTTGATTGGTGGTTTCTTGGAGTATGTTGGATGTGATTTCACATATGGAGTATGTTGGCTCCATGATGTTACTTGATCATGCTAGGAATTTTCATTGAAAGACTTTATGACAATGAATGCATTTTTAACTAAAGTACTTTTATGGATGAAGCATGTCTATGATGATGAAAATTATGAAAGTTGGAAGCATGGAATAGATTCTGAATTGGAGACTAAGAATAAGGCATCTAGAAAAATAGTTTGGTGGATTTGTTCATTTGCTTCTTAGACTTGACATAGTATTAGTGCTTGAACTTGTAGTTGCATAGTTCTAGAGCCTAGTGTTATCTTGTTCTACAATCCAACTCTTGTTTTCCCTTTTTCAACAATGGAAGGATTAAGTCTTAGAATAGGTATGAATATATAGCTTGAGAACTACATGCAGAGGACTTATTAGGAGCTTGTTAGGTTTCATGCATGGTAGGCATTACAGTAAGGGGGAGTATAAATTTTATCTTTGTGCTTGAAAGGTCATTCGGACATGGCACAAATCCCCAATGAGGCTAGGGATTCCTTTGTTTTGCCTATTTATAACCTTTGAAAAATGTTGTTGCTTGACATAATGCATGTCACAATAGACCAACCTACCAAATGCCCCCTCTACAAGAGTCTTTGAGACATATTCAAGTAGTATCTGCAAACTATTGGTAGTGTGGGAATGGGATTTTTGGTTTTTACTCTTGTTTTTTTGCATTTTATAGTTTTTTAATGTGGGAATGGGCTTGTAGTTGGTTAGATGTTAATGGGTGCATTGAAAAGTTTACAACCTTGGAGGGTGCATTTTAAACTTGAGAGATCACTAAGAGAGGAATTTGTCACTTTCTTTAGAAGGTGAAATCACTTCACACCTGTATTGGAAGAAAAACTAGTCAAATATTTTCCTAAACTTAAACTGTAAGTGATGGTTAGAGCCTTTGATCATGTGTGTGTGCTTGGTTGGAAGATGAACACACCATTTAGGAGGTTTTCTTGGGATGGTTAGACCTTTTAATGCAACGTTTTAAATTGATTATGACATAAGGTTAAACCTTTTAATCCAATCTTGAACCACCGAAATCTCACACCTAGCAAAAGGAATTTCTTGGATAGTACATGACGAGTCACCTTTCCTTGTTCCTTTGAATTGCATTATAATAATAGCATTTAACTCTTAGCCCCTATAAATAAGACTTCTATCGAAAAAAAACATGATGCGGAGTCTTTGATTTAGTCCCCGTGTTTGTAGGTGTTTTTCTTTAAGGTGCACCGCATTTCTAAATTCGCATAGTGGAGTAGGTAAGGCCCATTGGAGACATTTTTAACATGGACAACAATGCTCGCCGATTTCCATATGGATAATGGTGAGTGACAGCCCTTGCTAATCGCCAATTTGAAAGTCGTGGGGGAGCAAAGTGAGACATGTCGACAACAGTGAAGGCAATGGTGCATATGAAATCTCAGTGGATGCAAGCAAGCTGGCAAGGCAACATATGAGCAAGGTGCCATTCCACCATAGTGGCAAACTGTCAATTGTGACCCGACTTGACTTAAGGCTATGATGTCCAACAATGAGGGTTTGCCTCTTGTGACCACTTTATTAACCTATTTTTTGAATGGGAAATATAATTCACAAGTAAAACATAAGAAAATATGTTGTGTCGGGTACAATATAATGGGTGATCTTTGGGCCCCCTACATGGGTTGAGCTTTTTGGTCGAAGAAACCTTATATGCTAGATGCCATTTACGGGGGTTGGTTGTGCTAAGGGGAACACTACTATGGTCCATTCTGAAGTACATAGCTATTTTGTGCAAGGGCGAGGAAGATATATCGGTACCTTGTCCCCACCATGGCTAATAGCCAAAAGTGCATTCTCTTGTGATACCATACCCACCGTTTTGAAATTTCCAATTAGCTATAAACTAAACTTTCCAACCTTTGCGTCATCGTTTCAAGAGCTCCTCTTCACATCGCAAATATCAAGAGAATAAGTGTGAAAATTGGGTGTCCTCTGCTTTTAGGACACATGGAGCAAATTGGAAGTTTGTTTTTCGTTGTGATGCAGCTTCCAATTCTGCGAAGGCTGAACTTGGGAAGGAGAGGCAAGAGTCGGGGTGTCGAGGAGGCGAAAGTGGAGGTAGGTGGATGGAGGAATGCAGGGGGTACAGGCAGCAGGGGATCGTTCAGGACGAGTTAGGGAGGTGAGGATCGATCCTGATAATAAAATATTGTTTCGAGGAGGATGTTTGAGGAGGATAATAAATACCGAGGATGTTTGAGGATCGATCCTGATAATAAATACTGTTGCGAGGCCGACTTCCGGGGAGGTCACCGATCCCAGTACAATACGTAGAGGTCATGGCGACTTCCGGGGAGGTCATGGCGAGGGAGAACCGAGGGACTTCGAGGAGGAGGAGGAGGTCCACGTGGCAAGGATCAGGGGTTGAGTGTGAGGAAGGTTAGGCACGTGTGGGGGGGGGGGGGTTCACACGGTGGTCGTCTTCTTCGTTCTGAGCTTTTTGTTGAACCTTTAAATGCCAACAAACTTCTTCTTCATCTTCCTTTTCTACTCAACTCCATCCTCACCGGCTTTGCAGCTATGGCTTCTCTTCAACAATCGTAAGCTCTCCCTTCCCTTCTCCATCTTCGATTCATCTTTCCCTAATTTCTATTGTTTTGCGCCTTTCTTAATTCCTTTGTTTCGATATTCGACATCGTCGACCATCACAGTACGTCTCGACTCTCATCGACTTCCCTTTTCCCCCGATCTTCCATCCTCCATCCTTTTCGCACTCGCAATATATTCCTTCGCCTTTCCTGCTCTCACGAAAATCTCTGTACTTGCTTCCGAAACGTGCACGCCCGTCTGATCATCGCAGGCAGCTTCCGGCCGACTGACGGACCGATACATAGATGCCAGATATTATAATTCCGGTTTTGGTTCTTGAATTTGGATCGATCTGCTGGAAACCGTAAACTGAAAGTAGGCTTGACCTTTTTCATCTCCTTAGGGCGACGATCCGGCTCAGAAACCGTAGGCTAATTCCTTAACTCAGCTCATCCACGATCGTACTCATTCCATTTTCTTCCTTAGGACGTTGATCTGCCTTGCAGACCTTCATCCCACGACCAGCAATATATCGATGAAGGCTTTCTGTTCTACGCTCTTTTAGAATTGATGTCCATTGCGATCTCAATACCGCACAAACGCTCCGAACGAACCCTGGCTAATCCCCGTAATGAGCAAATCAGTATCGTTTTCAATGTGCCGCGAGGTAAAGTAGGTTCCATTACCGTCTCGCAGGTACAGCTGAGACAAGGAGAGAACGACGATGGGTAAGAAAGGGAAATGGCTGCAATCGGTAAAGGATGCGTTACGATCGCGATCGTGCTCCAAGGATTCTGGAAAGACACTAGATAAAGGAAACGCTGCAATCCAGGCTGCCGACAAGGGAATTGAACATGTCAAGACTGAGAAGGTGAGGATCGACGTTTCCTCTTGCAAGTTCGCTAAACGATAACAAATTCTGTCGTTTCGCTAAACGATAATAAATTCTCTTGCAAATTCGCTAAAGGATTGGCTAGTTCTCTCATCTGATGATCTGACTCGTGGCATCTTGTACATATAAACTTATAAAAAGCCCTCCCGGGAGAAGCGCAGATGGAGCTTTGGGAAATCTGTGCAACTTTACTCCGAATTAAATAGCGCGCAAGAAACTACGCAGAAGATCGTATCCACAAACAGTGTGAATCATAACGAAGAAGAGCAAAAGAAACATGCCCTTGCTGTCGCTGCGGCAGCAGCAGCAGCCGCAGAAGTTGCCGTTGCGGCTGCGAAAGCTGCGGCTGAAGTAGTACGCCTCACTGGTCCAATTCATCCGTCATCTGCGAGTGGCTTAAGCCGAGAAGATTGGGCAGCTATCAAGATACAAACAGCGATCCGAGGATATCTGGTATGTTCCTAGGATTGTACAATCAATGCAAATGTTCGTAGAGACATTTTTTAGCGTTCTAAAAAATCCATCGCTCGTTGTGTGAAGGCTCGGCGAGCTCTGCGGGCTCTAAAGGGTCTAGTGAGACTGCAGGCCCTGGTTCGAGGTCACGCTGTCAGAAGGCAGGCAGCACGAACTTTGCGCTGCATGCAAACCCTTGTAAGAGTTCAGGCACGCGTCCGAGCAATGCGAGTAATTCGCATGCCAGAGGAGGGCCAAGAGTTTCAGCAACAGCGCCTTTGGCAACGACGGCAAGATGAGATCCTAGCTGCAAAGCAAAGCAACGTGAGTGAACTATCTGCAATTTTGTACAGGATGCTGCGAAGCTGACATAACTCACAGAGCTTTTTTGGTTGCAATGCAGAAGCATGGCGGACAGGAAACTTGGGATGCCAGTTTCCGTTCCATGGACGAAGTTGAAGCAAAAAAGCGTCTCAAGCAGGAAGCTGCGTTGAAACGGGAAAGAGCCTTGGCCTACGCGTTGTCCCATCAGGTGCGAATTTGATAAGAGCATTTCGTTCAACGCCATTTTTGTATCCAGTCCTTAAACTGCCTTCTTATTCTCCTCTCCGGCCGGCTGTTAGCTATGGAATGCAGGATCCGCATCAAAGCAGTCTTCTTCCGTCAATGGTGACGGTGAACCTGACAAATCTCAGTGGGGTTGGAATTGGCTGGAACGCTGGATGGCTGCGCGTCCTTGGGAGGCCGGCAATTTTGAGATCGATTCGTCCGACTTGAGCGCTGCTGCTGAGGAGCTGAACTTAAAAATTCATGGTATAAGCTCAGGGTCAGGCAAACGGTTTGACAACCGTACTCCGAAGAGCCGTCCACAAATGCAGGGAGGCACCATTGCTGCAGTTAAGCAACAGAAAGATGCAGTTATGTACACTCCTAGGAAACCTTCAGCTACGAGTGTCCTATCAGCCAATACTCGCAGTGCCAAAACGGAGGACGATGAAGAGAGTGTTGTTTCTGCTGCACTAAGTACTCCGACCAATCTCGGCCCGAAGTTAATTGGCATCAGAAACAACACAGCCAATTCTAGTGTCAGGGATGATGAAAGTTTTGTGAGCTGGTCTACAGTTCCAAATTACATGATTTCCACTCATTCTACGCGAGCCAAAGCACGGACTCTTCCTCATCGTAAGCACAGGCCTGAGACGCCAGAAAGAGAGCTGATGCCATCGGCCAAAAAGAGATTGCCCTTCACTATCAGTGAACCTTCCAACGGTAGTGAATACAACACTCCCAAGCACTCCAGAGCTTTGGCTATTCCACCAAGAAGCCCAAATTTGCAGGGGCGTCCCCGACCCAATATCGACTCAAGAAAGTCTACAGCAGCTTCTTTCAGTGATGGTACTTGCGACATCAGGTAGGAAATAATGGCATCTTTTCCTCATCTTTTCCGTACAATCCTTCCGCGGACTTGGAGTCTCATCTTATTACTAGCGAGGCAGCCCAAAGGCTGCTGGCAATACTTGGATCAAGAATTTCTTACCCTCACAGAAAGATGGTAAGTTCACCTGGGTGAAAATTGCCTCATTCCATAGGAGGTTGGCTTCTATAAATTGACAGAATTTACTGGTTGCTTGTGGAACCGTGACAGAACTCGAGAAGGAGTTTAGTATTCTGGGCTTGGGTTTATAGGAAATGGCAAGTATCCAGAGGGAGTTTGGTGTTCTGGGCTTTGTGTATATAGGGTATAGCAATGTATCAGTGACACAGTGACACCACACGGTACTGGAGATTAGTATTTGGGGCTTTTGTTTAGACGATATAGCAATACATCACACCAGACACTGTATTCTGCCGCTCATCAGTCCTGATTTCTTCCTTGTGTCGTTAGATTTGCCCCTAAACAAACCCCTTCACTGCAATGTACGTACCACCATTGAGAAGCCATATAAGGCAGTCCTTCCATCTCTACTTTTCAAATAGAAAGTCTCATGATGTCAAAGTTGGTGGCAATGCTGAGTAGACTGAACCATGGAAAGTTATTATACATACATTCGAAAATAAAGTATACATATTACACTTTTGACTTTACTCTCTCGAGTCTTTATATTATGTTTAACAAGAGAGCTTGAATGCTTGGTCCCGCTCCATTTATGGCTATATGGTATTGGTAGAATTTTTTTTTATGGCATTTATGGCCATATAATATGTGGTGGCTTTGCTGGAATGAGGGATGTTTATTTCTTTGGGAGAATATAGAGTGTAATGTTAGGTATTGACCTTCAAAATAAAATTAGAAGGTTTTCATAAATTGCAAAATTGAGGACATACTACTCTAAAGAAAATAAATGAGATCTTGGAGGAATGTGAAGGTATTTGAATTGTATATATGATGTTAGTATTTTTTGAAGGGTGGTATAAGATATAAGTCCTAGGATCTAGTGTATAAGACCAGGTGTTTTGGACTCGGTACTCGCTTCCTATAGAAGAGTAATGACTTAGCCAATTAGAGGCTACAATCAATGTTATAGTGCAATGAATTATTTTAGTGAGGATTCATTGCTTTGTAGGGGGGACACGAGGGTCTAGCTTTGCTAAATGTGTGCTTCTTTGGGTTCCTTGTAGGCTCCAAAGCTCTTGCTTATGGGGGGTGGTTTGGTTCATCATTTGCAACTTTACTATAGTGTGTAAATAACCTTCATCATTCGCTTTCTCCTTTAACATCCCATCATTTGAACATTTAGATTATTGACTACATTTGAAGGGAGATGTGATTATACCTTTTGAACATCATTCTACATCGCTTTTAGATTCAAGTTTATTTATTTTGGTGCCTATTGATCGAATATGCCTTTATGACCTTATTATCATTATATAATTACAATGCAAATTTCTTCTTTGCCAGCTTTAGATATGGATTTCTTTCATAAAATTTCCTTTTCTAGCAAATGTCGATTGTAAACTACACACTTTTTCTTACTTTTATTGTTGGAGTTTGCATGATCAAAGCTTTTGAAGGCATGGTTTTGAAATTAAGTTCTAGTTGTGCAAAGAATTTTAGAATTATGTCAAAATTTTGAAATTTGTATGTGAAGGTTTTCGTATCTATTGTGAAAAATGTTTTTATGTAAATGTGACATTATGATATAAATGTACTTAATGGATGTAGACATATGAATGAGATGTAGACATATCAAAGAGATGTGGTATCCATATGAAAGAGATGTGGTATACATTTCCTATTGTGGTGGTTCAATTGAAATATGGCTTGTGAGAATTGACAATTATATGGTCATTGCTTAAAGGCTTGAATTGTTGCAATAGGTAAATTCTTGTTTGATGTGAGGAAAAGACCAAGTCCAATATTTTCTATCTTGTTTTTTCATTCATGATGTCTATCCATGTGATTGTGGTATTAAGTTTCTTTTAGTGTGACAAATCCATTAGCAATTTGTGCACATGGTCTTTATGAGCTAGCTTATTTTGTAGCTTTATCTCCTTCCTCCTCGCCCTCACACTTGATTATATTTTTTAAAAAAATTGAAATTTCCCCTCGATTTGGGGAGCCTCTATTACAGAGAAGTCCACATGGCATAATCTCCTTCATGGATACCATATTCCCTTATCCAAGCCTCTAATATTTTAGTAATTCTCCAAAGGGTCCCTTTTTGAGTCCAAAATTTTTGTAATGTGATGTAACAAAAGAGAGGGGTATGTACTCAAAGGTCTTTAGGGTGTATTTACACCCCCTTTGCATCTAAGCTCACTAAAAAATATATATAGAAATGATTAAAGACTTCTGCCATGGACAACTTCTGAGCACAGATGCGGGATCCAATTCGACTTGGAGCAGTGACACTACTTTAGCCCTTAACACTCCAGCCTGTGTCATTACTAATTTGATGTCCTTGGGCTCTCAACACCAGTCTCATCTACTGCCTCATCTTCCTCAACTTTAAAGGCTGTAGACAGTTCACTTTAGTAACTCCATGGGCAAGGTCTGGTGCCTTAAACTACTTTGCTGGATGTGTTTAGAGTTGGGAGATCAAATCCTCAATTTTCACCTCTCCAAACACAATGTAGGTATCTGATGCCGCCCTCTTGAATACATCTAGCTTAGATATCACAAACAAAATATTTTGTTTCTTCTTAGTCTTCACCCTAATGACCCCCTCAACCTAAAAGATGTGAACCTCCGGTGAAAGGTATACTAGATCATAGTGTCTAATTTGATGCCTAGTGTTTTGAAGATGCCCTTGATGATTCTCCCATGAGGACAAGAGATGAAACATGAAATTCCTAGTAGAGATGAGCATCTAAAACCTCATGATTTCTTCATAAAGCTTAAATTTCTACCATAAAGAGCTAGAATAAGTCACATTTGCACCACACATGATGACAAGGTAAGACAGTTGGCTAAGATTGGTCACAAGCAATGCAAAAGCCTATTGACGAGAATGCCCATCATTACTACTGTTATTGTATCCATTGCCCTCATTCAACTATGAAAATTGAAGGCTAGGTTCCTTGTCTCCATTGAAATGTATGAGAGGACCAACACTGTTCAAGCTACTTTGGAGGGATGAATAGAAGCAAAAATTTAATCAAAGGTATCGTAACACTCTTCTCTGGTGGTGATGAGCAGTTGGATGAAGCCTCGCCTTTTTCCCTCTTGTGGAAGTTTCTAGTGAAGGACAAATTGATGTAATAGGATCATACCTAGGGTCATAAGGTCTATGGTTGTGAGTTTGAACACATGGTGTGTGTAGGTGTGACTGATGATGTGTCAGTTAGTAGGTGTGAATTAGTGAATCTAGGAGTGTGGTGTGTGATAGAGAGATAATTGTGGATCTAGAGATGCTCTCTTGAGCTCACATATGATGTCACTATTGGATGTAACTTATGCCTATATATTGGGCATATCTCTCATGAATAGACTCTACATTTTCATCATCTTGCTCTCTCCATCTTGTCTCCATGCTCCTCCAACATCTAGAAGATCTCCAATAGTTAGTTGTTGTCAATGCTTGAATCGAGTTTTACTCGAAAGACTACAAGAAGTAGCAATTGACAAATGTTTCCATTGATGGATAGGAACTTGGGTATTCACAAAAACAAGGCACCTCCTCTATGTTTCTTCATGAGACTGCCCTTCACTTACAATATTCACCACCCTCTACCTCCTTATCTTAATCCTTGGTTTCTTATACGAATTGAAACTGTAAAGGGGAAGAGATAGATTCACACACAATGGTCATGAAACTTCATTCTTCATTACAAGGGAGAGAACACCATTACATTCCTTACATCTTCTTACATCCTCTAAATAATATGATCCCAAAGTTCATTTACATGGTGTCCTTAAGCACAAGTTACACTCTACATGCATCTATGTTCATCCATACAACATGTGAATATCATCTATGCACCAACACTTTCAATTTAGCAGCCCCACAAGAACCTACCCCTAATGTAGGGGTAGTACCATAAGAACTTGCCAGCATCAAGGATTCCCAATAGCTGAATGTAACACTACTACCACTAGAGTAGCATGAAGTGACCAAGGTCACCATTGACACACTACAAGCCTGTCGGCCATGCAACCCTTGCCCAAGGCAATGCCCTGACCAACCGATTCCTTCTCCTCTTGGTTGGCAACAAGGTATGCCACCCTATTGTTTTCTTAAGGGATTTTCCATGAATAGCCTTTGGTAATGAGTGTCTAGGTTAGGTAACACTTGTTAGTTCAACACACCCTAAGTGAGTAGGGTCCTCACAGTCCACACTCTATCCATCCATGACATCCCCCTTAGATGTTTCATTTAGGGCATGAGTCAAAATTTCCTTCCCCCCAAAATAGTTCATGATTGTTAGGGTGCATCATTCTCCAAGGCTACCCTACTAACTACCCTTCTAAATTTCCAAATTAGGCTAAATCAGAGTCTCACAATAGGTAAAAAATGTCTAGATTAGTCCCAAAATCTTCAAAAAGGCTAAAATAGGCCAAAATTGGTAAAATGTTAAATTAGAATTAATTCAGTGCCATTGAATTATTTCAACAGGCACTGAATTAAGGTTAATTTAGAGCTAAGTTAAGATTAGTTTAGAAGCGCTAAATTATGGCTAATTCATCACCATTGAAATATAAAATTTACAAATACCCCGGCCAAAAAACGTTGTTTTAGCAAAACTAATAGAATTCTGCCATAATTTACCCTAGATTTCAAAATTGTTTCCAAACTACAAGCAGTGCCTTTAACTCTGCAAATATCAAACTTCACATGTTGGAGACGCCCAGAAGAAGACAAAGCTTTCTTTTCACCAAGTTCAAGGAAATTGTCATCACTTGTCAAATCAACAGACCTTTGGTAAGGTCGAAGAGAGTGATGTGACATTCCATTTCCATTCTCATCCTCCATCATTTCGTCTAGGTCCTTTCCATGGCTTATTGCACCGTAGTCTGGCCTAGGTGGTGGGCGAGGAGATCTAGCTTACAAGTCTCCATCTCCATCATCATCACCATCTTCCATCTCCGACTCCATCATAGCATTCTCTTGTTCTATGCATTCATCTAGTCTCACCTCTAGCATTTTGATCCTTGCAAGAGTTTTTTTATAGACACCATTATTCACACATGGATTTCTAAGTAAATCCCATGTTTATACACATATAATTATTCAAAAAAAAGACATATATTTTCAAATGTATATATGTCATCATGTTTGTGTACACATGCATGCGCACACATGCACATGCACAAACACATGCACATGCACACGCACATGCACACACAGGAGTGCGTGCATACGTGCACATGTTATGTAGTATTAACAACATAAACAAATAGTATATATGTATTGAAACAAATAAGAAGGTTGCATGTGTATGCATGTGTGTGCATGTGTGCATGCATGCGTGCATGCCTCCATGTATGCATGCATGCATGTGTGCATGTACATGCACGTGTGAACCTGCATGCAAGCGTGTGTGTGTGCAATTACAAGACAAAGATTATCCATCTTAGACTTATCAATCAAGACAATTTGTGATAGGATATTCTCTACCAAGAAAGTTTATGAAAAGATCATATAATTTTGCTCAAAAAAATACTGGATGATATTGAAGGAGCTCCACTCACCTGCATCCATCCACAACAAGGACAAGTTAGAACAAGATCCCTTATTTGTGGGACTATAGGCTTCAATGCGCAGCTCCACTTGTTATCGATGTCACAATATCATAGGTTATTCTAATATAGCAAAATTGAATCGACCTTGGATGGTGGTGCACCATGTGGCACCTCAATATTTGAGTCACAGGCATCTAGATGCTCCATGTGTACGGTGTGAGCTCTTCACACTTTCTGAAACATATTTTTACAAATTACCCCAGACGGAGGATAGAATAAACTTTAGTCTAGTCTAATATAGAGAAAGTTTTATCTCCATTGAAGCTATAAACAAGATTCTTATAGAGACCAAGGATTTAATCATATAGATTACCATTTACTGAAATTTAGTAATAGACATCCAGTGGTCCCGATTCATGTCTATAGGAATATGACAATAATATGCTTAGTGAAAAAATCATCATAGCTTTAGAATAAGAGACAACAAGGCTAGGCCCTTAGGCCAGAAGTAGAGTACGATTTTCCTGAGTCTCCACCAACTCACGTCTAAGATCCAAGTGAATCCCTGATTATTTTCCATGTTCGGAACAAGAAAATTTCATTTATGTATATACCCATGTAAAAATGGTATATGTTTAAAAGCTATATTTGCATTATCCTCACTATTACCATGCTATAAATGGTGTAAAGTACTGAGTGCTCCACCCTATCATTAGTGTTAAAATTCATGTTATTTGAGATAGTAGTTACCTCTTACTGGCTCGAGTGCTCCAACTAAAGTTTGAAAATTTTGATGACCATCTAGCCCTTACAAAGCTTCACCAGGGCCCAAATAGTAATGATAACCGATGGTGGGTTATTAGATTATGGGATCATATACAACCATAAAAGAGTAACGTATAGATTTGAAAAGGAACTCCTATCGGTCTCTAGATTACCTCTTATAGTCAACAGTTGTGTTGATAAGCATGCATAGATCGTCATATCCTGGAGAGCAAATCGTGATAACTGGCCTTAGTAGCGCAAATCGTCATATGCTAGAGTGGTGATTGGGCACAAAGTAGTTGGTTGTGATTGCGTACTCCCCGTGACTCTAAAGCGTAACTATGTAGATGCTTGGAGTATCTTTGTGCACCCACCTTTCACGTCGAAGACTCCGTTGGCCAATACATGAGGTATCTGTGTAGCTATCAAGATTAAGCGATCATGCATAGCTTTACAAGTTAGATCGCCACTACGAATACTTGTTCTTGGTATGGCTTTATTTGGGTGTCAATCAATGTATACCTGGCTTGCTTCCATTGTAGAAACTTTTTGTCAATAGTGAGTGGTCTTGAGGCCTTTAGCTGTGCCGTGAGATCCTTCCTTGCCTTTGGAATAAACTGGTGCACAATTCGATCATTAAGCCACTTTGTTATCCTATCTCCATGCAAAGGAGAATAGCACAATTTCTACGTGCAGAGTTACGCTCAATACCGAATAAGTCTACGGGCAATATAACTACTGACTGAGATCAACGAGTGTATAAGAGCCGTGTTTGAGCATTGATCAGAGTCTCCTTATGGTCATAAGAGCTAAGAGATCTAGTGGACGTCTATACTAGCAGCTTCTTTCCTTTACAACGAGTCCACACAGCTTGCCTCTCCTGCTATCAATCTTGCCAAGGGATGGACAAGAGTATTGGCGGTAGTATAGTTCAGAAGCTATCGTATGAGCGAGAGAAAAAGAAAGAGAAACGACCAAGCACCATGCATTATACTTGGGAATTGAAGCTGCGTTTTGAATCGCAATAGTTTGAGTGGGAGGCCTTATATAGCCATCAACATATTCAGGCCGACCCAGTCGGTCTATATTCATGCAACGTTTCACCTTATATGTGCATTTCCATGCAAAGTCCCATGGGTAATTAAAAAACAATATCCTTTAATAGCAATTCCTCACAGACTAGTAGATGTTTGAACAAAAAAGGTCATGGTCTAGCTTTTATGGTAAGTCGAGGATTTACTATTTCTAAAAAAGTACACACACACACACATGTGTGTGTGTGGTGTGTGCATGTGTGTGTGTGTGCGTGTGCGTGTGTGTATGTGCATGTGCATGTGTGTGTGCGTGTGCATGTGGATGTGTGTGTGCATGTGCGTGTGCCTATGCATGTGGTGTGCATGTGTGTGTGTGTGTGTGCATGCGCATGTGTGTGCATGTGTGTGTGTGCTTGTGCATACACATGTGCATGTGTGTGTGTGTGCATGCGTGCGTGCATGCATGCATACATGCATGCGTGTGTGTGTGTGTGTCTGTGTGTGTGTGTGTTTAGATTTAATAATCCCATTAATGAATGAACGAGACAATTAATTCAATCATTTGGAGAATTATAAAAAGAAATGTTTGAAAAAAAAGTTTTTTGAAAACAAAATTGAAGTAACTTTTGATAATAATGCAATCCAAAAAAATAAATAAGGGAGATTAGGAGGAATGGCAAAAGAATTTTTCTTTATATTGATTTTGCAAACTTTAAGCAAATAATTGGTACAAAAGTGTCAAATCTGTCAAGTAGTCCAGGCTCCGAGGTCTACTTGCCTACCACCATCCAAGAAAAACTAGGTGTTAGAACATCATAGTTTCAGTTGGGTAGACAGGTAATGCTTGTATTCCCTGGCATGTTATTGCTTTACCTAGGAACAAAGACAACTGTCTAGATTCACAAACACCAAAATTTTACAAATACCATGTTATATGTACTAACAGTGTCACAAATCCATCATATTAATCTGCCACCAAAGTGTGTGAGACTATAAGGGGGGTAGTCCTCACCCTTAAAAGAAAACTTAAAGTGGGGGGTAATCCACTCCCTTAGTTTAGTTAATCTCATCTTATTATTTGATAAACCAAAGAGAAAAAATAACAAATTAAAAATGAGCAACTCTACAACAATTTAAAAATCAATATTAGAATCACCAAGGGAAAATATTGTTAGAAGGCAAAAAGTCTCTTTGCAATCCATGCTTAGAGAGAAGGAAAAAACATTATGTCCACTTGTAATCCACAAGCAATTAAGTGCTTTAAAAATTCACTAAAAAAGGCCATAAATCATGAAAATTTTGACCACCAAAAATGACCCAATTAGTTAAAACAATGATCTAATGAAAATTAATAAACATTCTAGTGAAGCCTCTAAATAAAACGTTAAGTACATCTAAAAGAAAAGCAAGAAGGTGACAACTAGTCTATCATTATAGTGAATGCAAGTATAAATTTCTTAAGTGAAATACTGTACCAATGTGGTCATACTTAAAGATTAATAAGGAAGAAATTAAGAGCCTAAATGATATTAGTTAATTGAAAAATCAAGAAAATGGAATAGAAGACTAAAGTCCTAAGAAGGTTTTTCTATAACAAGAATTAAGAGAGAGGTTTTATTGGGCAAAAGAAAAGAGTTGGAGAAAAGGTAGAAAGTAAAGGGTTTTATATATATATATATATAAAGAGAGAAAAAGGGGGACATACTAACATCAATCCTAGCATTTAATTAAGTAGAAATAAAGGAAAAAAGTAGATTGATTAACTTAAAGATATAAATAAAGGGGCTGTTAGTTAAAGTAAAAGTAAAAAGTAAAAGGCAAAGGAAGCAAACTTATATATGTATAAGGACACAGCAAAGCAGCTTCAATGCAGAACATTGTACAATGTGAAGAAAAAGACGTAAGGAAGGAAATCAGGACCAAGAGCTAGCCAACAATGATGCAACCAAAAAGAAAGGTTGCCATGTAAGCAACTCGGGCAGCCAGTAGCTTAAAGATATCAATGTCGAAAAGGTCGGAGGGATAGTAGGGGAAGAGGTTCAAGAGAAGAAGGGACACGAAAACTATGCATGAAGTTAGAAAGGCCACACAATCACATTGGCATCAAGACGCGAACATCAAATTACAAGTAAGTGGTCAGAGCCATAATGATAAAGGAGGCGAAGCCTGCACTAAAATTTAGTTTTATGTAGTATCTTGCAGCCAAGGTTTCTCTACATAAAACGCCGCCATGCAGTTACATAAAAGGGTGTGTAAGTCATCAAAGTGAGGTAACCGAGGAGGTAGGAGAAGAGAAGAGCGACACAAAAGGGCAGCACACAGCCAGCACGACAAGCTAACCGAGGATTATGATCAACCGAATGACGAGCGAAGAAGAGAAGCTAGTCAACCTGGGAGTTTGAAGCCGTTCTTAGGTCTCTAGGCTATGTTTAAGCAACCAAGTTCATCTAAGTAAGTACAGGGGAGCCAAGCAATTATTGCTGATGGGGAGTGAGAAAAAGGTACCAGGAATGACCTACTGATGGAAATGTGAGTAGAAGATCGTAAAAGGAGGAGGCAAAGTGTTTGTATGCGCGTGTCTTTTATCTTGTAGAGAATGGATGGGTAGGAAATAAAGGAGGAGGAGTTACAAGAACTCTTGTCATGGGCGATGGTATGAGAAGGTCAAGGAGGAAGGTTAGGTAAGCAGTTAAACGTTATAACTCCATGTAGCTTAGTGATAAAGATGGGGTAGTGGCTGTGGGGTTTAGGTGTATGAAAGGTTAGGTAAAGAACCAAGGTAGGGTTGCACAAGTTAAGGGTAAGAATGGTTAGAGGAGCTAGGGGATCGTAGTAGTGGGATTTAGGGGTAAGAATAGTTAGCCAGAACAAGGTCAACTAAATAAAGCACAAAGTGAATTGGCAGTTAGGCCAATAATGGTGGTGCCATGCACTTGAGAACGTGGGGTGGTGGCCTTCAGGGTATTATAAAAGTTCTTGGTTGCATTTTTATGGGGAATAATTAAGAAGAGGGGTTAAATCATTTCTTACAAGCAAATATATATATAATAAGGAGGGAACCTCGCAACATAAAGTAGTTGTAGGTGAAATTTTAACATCAAAGAGAGCGAGTTCACAAATTAAATAAGAGAAAAAAGTGTACGTAAAAAAAGTTTAGATCTCAAATTTGAACCAAATAAAAGAGGAGAAGAGAGTAATAGTACTCCCAAGACATCAAAGGCTGATTTCTGTTAGGCACATGATAATCAAAATTAATGCCTTCTTCAATCATAGAAATTGACTATATATCCAAAACAATTTGGTAGCAGTTATTCTAAGAAAAGAAAGTCTCCTTCTAGCAAACCAATGGAGATGGCCACATGATTGTGCTAATAACATTCAAACAAGAAATACTTCCTCTATGAAAAATTGACTACAACTATCTAGAGGTACCATAATAGTAGTTGCTAGCAAATTAGTGGTAGTCCTCCCTCATTAATAGAGGTCTAACAGAGGCACATGACAAAATAGCTAGAGCAAGAACCATTCATGGCAATCCATCTTAGAGAAGAACTCCAAAAATAGGTATATGCTTCAATGGTTCTAAAAAAATATGAATCAAAAGTTGTAGGTCAAAGTCAACTTATAGAGTAGCAACACTTCAAGAACCATGTAGAAATATCATGTCCCCTAGACATGGATAGATTAATGTACCCTTGATGAAAGTCCTTTAGAGGTAGGAAAACAATTGTTCCTCTTATTTGATGAAGAAACGCTCTTCCACAAAACTTTCAAGGGAGGATAAATGGACGAAGTAGAAAGGAGTAAAAGAAGCAATCTTCTACGCTCATATCATGTTGAAGTTCAAGAAAGGAAAGTACTCAACTAGAAGAGAACCTCACAAGGGAAGGAGAGAGAGATGAAGATGGAGAACCACAAAATAGGAGCCAATGAAATAGGATATATTTTCTTTTTTTTCTTTTTTCTTTTGCAAAGAAAGGAACCTTCTATTAATGCTTGAAAGCCTTCATACAAAACAGCATCCCCGAAGGTGCTGAGTATGGAAAAAACTGGAAAAGGCTAAAAGAAAAGAACAGGCCTACTGTTCCAGAGAAACCCAGCTCACTGCCTAGGGGATCTCTGTTACTGGGGCTAATAGCCAAGTGGGGGGACTATACAACTAGGAATCCCTCGCGGAGTGAAGATGTAGAAAACTCCTATCATTAGGGGAGAATTGGGGTCTCAAAAGGGCCTCCAATTAGTGTTTCCTAATTTCAAGGGATTAGAGAGTGATTTGAGGTGTACCAATGGGAGCGCTAGAAGGCGTGGGGCAATGATATGTTGAGGTGGAGGGTGGGCAGGCCTGCAAAGAGCCCCTATTGGTTGCTCCCCTTACATTAGGGACCACCCAAACCATCCCCCCCCTCTTAACCCATGTTTGACCCTCCTACCAGGTGCACCTCCCCCACATGAGCCCAAAATTACCTTCAATGGGATGGTAGGGCCCTTCTGGTGAATTTTTCTTCTCCCCTCCCTCTTTCTAGGGCCTTTGCCCCCCACTATTCTGGTCCAGCCTACCAAATCACTCAGATTTGAACCAAATCCCACACATTTTCCCTCTTCCCCCTCTTTCTCTGCTCCCTCTTGCTTTGGCCTACTTGCTGCAACTCCTCTCTCTCTCTCTCTCTCTCCCCTCTCCCTCTCCCATGCCTCTGTTGGAGCTGCTCTATCCCTCTCCTTCTCCCTCTCTTGCACCTGTGTTGCTGTTGCTGTATCCCTCTCCTTCTCCCTCTCCTGTGCCTCTGTTGCTGCTGCTACTCTGTCCCTCTCCTTCTCCCTCTTTTGTGCTTCTATTGGAGCTGCTCTATCCCTCTCCTATAGCTATTGTTTTCCCAACAGGCATGGTTTGGAACACAATGACACAAGCTAATAATGCTGTGAGCTCTAGTGTGTTCTGGAGGCATGGTCAGGAAGAAAGTGACACAAGTTGGCAATATTGTGAGCTCTAGTGTGTTGTAGAGGCATGGTCAGGAACAAAGTGACCAAAGTGGCCAAAGATGGCAATATTGTGAGCTCTAGTGTGTTCTAGAGGCATGGAGGTGATAGAAGTTGGCAATATTATAAGCTCTAGTGTGTTCTAGAACATGAAAAATGCATTGGATGACTTGAACTTACAGATTGACTAACTAGATAGTCATGGAAGGTTTTTCCAAGGGTCCGCATAAGCTTCCCAAGAGGAAGGATGTATTTCTTAGACTATGTGCCTTCCTTGCCTATCTTCTTTACAAGATCCTATTTTAACAGAGGAGTGGGAAGTAGTGGAATATTTGATATAACTGACAATGGACTATCTGTAAGTTATGTGTAGGAATATCTTTTAGTCATGGAAAACGAAATGTATATCCTTCAACTTTACTTGAAATGGTGAAATAGCAGGCAAGAATCTAGAGAAATGCATGAAAATGTCCATTTTATCCCTCGTGCAACATCAAACAATGTGTTTGACTAGTACAACCTGTCCATAAATTGTAGGTTGGGCATTTTGGAATTTGCATAGTTTTCTTCATGACTTGGAGGACATTAAAAGCATTAATGAATTTTATTTTGATGGTTTTATTGTGTGGTTTCATGTCCAAAGTTTTCAGGTAATATGTATAAAGTTTTCATGCCTAAAGTTTTCATGTCTAAAGTTTATAGTTTATACCTATTTGCCTTGCTTGCATCATTAAAGGAGACAATGCCATGATGGTAAGCATCCCATGTATTGATTTATATTTTATGGTCTTTTAATGTAATGTGCTTTGTTAGGTTTGCTAATGTAATGGTTGTTGAATTGATGTACGAGGCATTTGAGATCTCTCATTGGTGCACTATATTAGTCGAGTAAGAGGATATGTTGTGGTCTTCCACATCCAATTTTTAGAATGGTCTACTTAACTATTGAAGTGCATCAACGTATTGACAACTTGATCATTGTGATCCACATCACATGGCTTCCCCTATTGCATTGTATCCCATTGGCAATGGTGTAAAAAACTTTGTGCCCAGCTACCCTAAGAGGAGAGCCTTAATGGTATTAGTATTAGGATCTTACTTGGAGATTTCAAAAGCCTCTTTTTTCTATGTATTAGAGGTAGCAAAGAGGAGGTACATGCTATGAAGGGTCTTTGTATTTTAATGGAGAGATTATAATACAAAAATGTACATTTTATCACATTCTCTTGCTTGCAAGATACCATGTCATAAGCAATAATTTTGATTGAGTCATGGTTGGAATTTTGAATGTGTTGTTAATTCAATATAATGTAATGTCGCTTTGAATTGTAGAGTATTGAATACACCACCTCCAAGTTTGTTGTGTAGAGAGGTAAACCTTTTAGATGCAAACTTGTCCCTTTTCCTTCATTTGTATCCAAAGTAATTACAAATTTATGACCCCCTCAACTTGTGACTGATTTTTGAAGGTCTTCTACATTGAATTTGAACATTTGAGGAAACCCTATTTTTCTAGTCAAATATCATAGAGCTACTCATGCTGTTGATTTTGAACTAAACAAATTTGCAATCGAAGTTATAGCACAAAAGTTATAGCTATTTTACTATTCTCTTCATATTCCATGCAATTAAGTTCTATTACTTGTATATATATTTTTGTAAAATTAATTTAGGAAAATATTATGAATATTCCAAGTCAAAATAATACTCTCAACCAAGTTTGGTAATTTTGATGACCATTTTTGGCAAATGTAGGAGAAATTTGACCACGGCGCAGATGGCCAAATTTGCACCGTGGCGGGTTTGTGCATTTTTGGACACCCCATGATGTCCTGACCAACTTTGCCTTCTGTGCCATGGTCAAATTCCTCCTACATTTGCAAAAAATGGACATCAAAATGGTTGAAGTTGTCAAACTCTTTCATCTACCTCTTCAAAATCTATATTTCTTCATAGGAAATCATGAAGTGCATCAATCCTTTACAAGATGATATAGTAGTCCACATAGTGATACTGGCTACCACCTCCCAAATGCTGTCCTTTGGAGGAGAAGGGGGAGCTATGCTATTAGGAGGGACTGCCACATGGAGCGCTATCCTCTGAATGCTCTGACCTTGTATCCGATAGGCTAGGGAGAACTCATCAATCTAGAATGCATGTCCTCCCTCAGTCAACCAAGCCACCATCCCCCCAGGTGTAATCCCTCTAAAGGCTTTACACACGAGTCATGATTTTGAGGGCTCCCATCTAGATCCTCGTTGCTCTACGACAGCTCCAAAGGCAATGCGGGATCATCTCCAGTAAACCAGCAAAGAAACAATGACACTGACCCTCCACTTGCATCTGCTCTAACCATGGTTTGATGGGAAAGCCTCTGTGGGTGGCCAGCCAGAAGTAGGATATCTTCCTCGGCTACAAACTAGACCATAACCGCATCCAAAACCTAGAATGGACATCTCAGGGCACTGTCTGGGTCACCGAATGCCACTCCCTCGAGGGAGTCCACCTCGAAGAGTCCATCAGAAGCCTCCTACCAATCCGTGTGGTGTAGGAAAAGAAGGGCACCTCATCCATCTACTTGGCAAGGCCATCCCTAGAGGGCCATAACCACTCTCTTAGATCCCACTAGACCTCCCTCAAGGTCTAACCTCCCACAGCCAGAGGCACCACCTAGGGGCATCCTGCTCTAAGATACTGGGAGGGTCAATGTGCCACTCCTTCCCCAAATGTCCCACCACTCTGATCATTTGCTAGTGAATCCCATCAAGACTCCCATCCATCTTAGGGTCTCTCTTAGTGAGTGGATGAAGTAGGCCTCTAGGTCCTACACAAAAGAAGCCGGGGTGCATGCTACCTCATTGCATCATCATCCTCAAGGGGACACCAGTCCAAGAAAATTGCCCCAACCAAATGTTGTCTCTCCAAATGCGAAGTCCCTCCCACCAAGACTCAGGGATGGCTAGGTCAATCTCTCTCATCTGTTGCCCTACCCCTCACAGATGCACTATGGCGCCAAGCCTCGCCTCTGCCTCCAAGGATAATCTGCTCCATCTGACAAAAGACCCAGCCAGGACCACTATCCCACTATTCCCAACCAATGTGAGTCCGTTGTCTGAGAAGATCCATCTGTGTGAAAGCTACCACTATCCTCTGGTGCATGGGGTGTTCTTGAGAAGCCCTCACTATAAGAGGAGCTTCCAAGGCTCTGCACTTGGGGTGAGGCCCCGCGAACAACCAACTTTCCCAGAAGGGCTCTACTCTACATCTCCGAATCAATGATACCCAAGCCTCCCAATGCTTGCGGCATGATCACCGTCTGCCAAGCAACTTGGGCTATAGTATTCTACATGCCGTCCAAACCTACCCAAAGGAAGTTTTGAACCAACCATTGGAGCTGCCCAATGCATCCTCTGTGAAAGCACCAGCAGGAGGTGATATACCAAGCCGTGGCAAGGACATGGTTTGCACTAAGGCATGACCTAGTAGGGAGAGCTTGGATGAGCTCTGGTAGAGAAGCTTACACCGAACACTCTCAAGGACCGGGGCGATCTACTGCTTTGTTGTAACGTTAATACCAACCTGGCATCTAAGGTATCTCTTGTCTGGCCCCGTGGTATCCATTTGAGGCCAAAGTCACTCCCCCACTCATGAATCTCCTATGTCTCCTCATAGCCTGTGAAGAAACCTATGGACTTTAATTTGTGCACCTGAGGCCTCGCAGTAGATAGCCAGGACTCCCTTGACTCTCTCCAAGCTCACTATGGTGCCCTCAACATACAAGAATGTGTCATCTGCAAACTCAGAGTCAAGCAATTCCTCCTCCTGTTTGATTGGGAGCCTCAACCCTCTGAGTCCCACCACCTGTGATCTCAAGTAGTAGCCCAAATCCTCTACCATGAACAAGAAGAGGAAGGGAGCAAATGGGCAGCCCTGGCAGACCGAGCAAGAGAGAGAAAAGGCCTTGCCCATGATAAGCATCATGGCTAGAGCTCTTCACATAAAGCGCAGAAACTCGTCTGACCCATCTATCTGAGAAACCCAATCTCCACATAGTACCCTCCAGCAAGGACCACTCCACCCTGTCATAGGCCTTCTCAAAATCCAAGAGAAGGATGGCCAATGGCTGTGACTCCTCCCTAGACTAGTCCACTACCTCTTGAATGTGAAGATGTTTTCTAGGATGCTGTGCTCTTGGATGAGAACCATCGTGGATGATGTCAATAAGATGGGGCCATAACTGCAAGCTCAAGACCTTGGAGAGGATCTTGTATGTAGTATCAAGCAAAGTGATTGGTCTCCATTGCTAAATGTCTAACCTATCTCCCCCTTTAAGGATCAAACAAATCCACCCCCTACTCAGGGGTTGAGGGAGGGAGCCCGTGTCAAAAATCTTCTGGCATGCTAGTCAAAAAGGGGTGGAGATAATCTCCCAAAAGTTTCGGAAGAAGGCCGAAGTCAAGCCATCCTCGCTAGGACACTTCTAGGTCTAGAGAGCCTTAAGGGCTTCCCAGAGCTCCTCATTTGTGAAAGGCTCCTCTAGTCTACTACATAAATCCTACGAGACTACTGTTGAACGTGATCCCAAGCTACCTCTTGTGCCAAAATACTAGCTAGAGTCATCCTCTCCGTCTGAAAGAGCTGGCTATAAAAACCTATGGTCAGGTCTAATATCTCCTGCGGGTCAGTGTGCATGATGCCATGTGGGTCTTGAAGATGCTATAGCTGTGTGCCTACCGATCGGGGCCTAGTGGTTTGAAAAAACTACTGTCATCCTGTCCCCCTGTTGTACCCACCGACCGGCCCGGGAATAGTGATAGGAGAACTCAGCCTGCTGAATCTCCATGTCTTGAAGCTCAAGGTGAGCACTCTCAGACCTGTCTCACTAAGTCACTAAGAACTTGGGCCTTGCTCCCTGAGCTGCTCTATGGAGGCGAGGTCTCTCCTCAAAGCTCGCTCGTGCTCTCGAAGAGTCCTCCACCTAAGGATGTGAGCCTGTAACTCCTCACTGCTCCTTTGGATTGCATTGGCCACCCATGAAGCCCAGCCCTTGCACGGTGTCATATCTGACTACTCCCAAATCCCTGCCATGACTTGTTCGATCTCCTTGTCTTGTAGGAGGTACTTTGGAATGTGGACCCCCTTCTAGGAAAGACATCGATGGGGTTGATCTAAGTGAAGTACTACCAGAGAGTGGTCTGACATCATGGTATGCCAAATCTCAGTAGAGCTACCTTTGTGTAGTGCCCAGTCCCCAACATAGAAACGGTCTAGTCTCTCAAGCAGTTTATCATGTCTCCTCTATCCGAAAGAGAAGAGGATGCTACTAGGTATCCTGTTGAAATCTGGTTCTTGCCACACGGGTCTTTGCCACCACTGGTCATGAAAATGAACTGCTCCTAGGTGCTATGCTTTGCTGTTAGTATCTCAAAGAAGGAGGTGCCGCCTTGCTTATCTTCCCCAAACTCTAGGTTGTTGAAGTCCCCTCCAACAATCCAAGAGTCTACATCTGGAAGACACTCTGACAGCCTCCTCCAAAAGGCTAGGCATACACGTTCAAGATCCCAATCCTGGACTCTCTCGTCCTAACTCCCATCCAAACTGCCCATCCTAGGATAAGCTTGCCTTGATCGTAGACCTCTATAGCCAAAGTCTATGAGATCAAGATGCAAACCCCTCCGCTTCGTCCTACTGTAGGGGACCACTCCTTTGGACTTCTCCCTAGGAGAAGGTGGTGCCACCGTTTGATGTTTGCTGCTGAGAACATATGCTCCTGAATCAAAAGGATGTCCATTGTCTGCCCTACCACTGCCCTTTGCAACTCCTGCCGGAGTATCAAGTACTGCGGTTGACTACAAGCATGGTCATGGAGCCCATGCACATTCCAACTCACTATGGTCCAACTCATGAGGACACATGTGCACAGAACAAGGCTCTCCTATGAGTGGGTTCATGTTCCAGAAAGACTACCTTATGTGACTTTGGAGGGCGAATAGTCTGTCTATGCAATGACATACTAGGGTGGATATCAGTTCAATGCCGATCTTCCATGCCCACTTCATCATGAAGGAGACTTCCACCTTGAACAGCTCCACACACTTTTGGAGGGGCCAGTAGTATGCCTGATCCACCTTTGCCTCAAGTGGCAATTTGATAACTCCTACTGCCAAACCACACGTCGACTCCTCTCACGTGAAGCTAAACTAAAAATTCACCTCCACACCATGGGCATGCCAAAGGTCCAGTCCCCCTGTGCTCCCATCCACTCGTCGATCATGCATGAAATCTAATATCCCATGATAGCATCAAACACCTCTGGGGTCCACTTCTCCAACCCTATGGAGGCAAACTGGAAACTCCAAATGGGGTGTGTCTGAGAGCCCACTGTGCTAATCAAACCCCCCTTTCATGGCTATAGGACCATGAGTGTTACTTCCAACGGTAAAGGATAAGAGTTCGAGATCTCCAAACAATTCCAAGGTCCCAACCTCTAGAAGTCCCGCAGTAAGGGATGCCCATGTTGGAGGTGGGGAGCTGTTGCTGTGCTGACTGGGAGGACGAGCCCTGTCCCTCTGGCTCCCTCCCCGAACAGACTTGATGCTATGATGAGGGAGAAGAAGGGGTCGTCGACTTACCCTTGCCTATTGGCAGGGGTGTCAAAGCAGGGGAGGGGAGGGAGGCTGAGGAACCTACTATGGAGGTGGAGAGGGGGGCGGCGGGGGAGGGAGGAGGTGGGGGGGCAAAGGGAATGGGGTGGGTGGTGAGAGTGATCATAGCAAGAGGGGCGAGGGGGGGGAAGGGGGTGAGGGAACCCAAGGGGGAGGGATCTAGAGGGGGAGGGGGAGGGGGAGGGGAGGGAATAGGGGCAACCACACTCCCCCTAGTGATCAGGATTGCCGAGATTCTAGATCCGCTCCTCCTCCTCAGCTACTACCTGGCTAACATCCGCCATCGCATCATCATGAACTCCTAAGGCTCATTGTTGATGCAAGGGTGGATGCGAATGCTAAACCTCCATCATGGGAGGAACATCTAGCTGGGCGGTGGCCCCTTCCATTGGGGAAGGTGGATCTCCATGTAAGGGCTCTTGCTACTACTACTCCTCCTCAGGTGCCTAGCGAACAACCCTCTCTTGCTCTCTCTATGTCTGGCCTCTGCCTATAGCGCTTGCGAGCTTGTTTGCTTGGTTTCTCTTTCTTTTTAACCCGGGTCTAGTCCCCTCCTAAGGGGTCACCCAGGGGGTCTGAGACTCCTGCTGCTCCCGTCTGAGGGGGCGCTGGACTCTAGTTTGTTGACTCTACCTACTCTGTGGGGATGGGGGGGAGGCACTCAGCCATGGCCATGGGGGCAATCTCTAGCTAGGTGACCCATCTATTAGCACCGAAGACACTGGCCTGGTAACCCAGGAATCTCCACTCGCTAGCGAATTGTGTCCCCTTCGAGGGTCTCTAGGAGGACCAGTTCTGGGAGGGACTCTAGGCTCTCAACCACTAGTCTACTACAACTAAGGCGGCTAACTTTGGCGGAGACTCGAGCATGGTGCCAAATGCCCGACGAATGGAGAGGAGGAAGAAAAAGGGAGGAAGAAGAAAAAGGGGGGGGAGGAAGAACGTCAGAGGGGGAGGCAGAGACGAGGTGGGGTGAAGAAGAAATAGGGCAAGGACGGAGGTGGAAGAAGGAGGAGGACAAGGAAGGCAAGGGGGGATGGCAAAAGGCAGAAGAGGAAAGGGGACAAGAAGGTGAGGAGGTGGAAGAAGTGGCGGGGCAACAGAAGAGGAGGGAGCAGAGGAAATCTCCACTCATTGGCGAATTGTGCCCCCTTCGAGGGTCTCTAGGAGGATCAGCTCTGGGAGGGACTCTAGGCTCTTAATCACCAGTCTGATCCTAGGGACCCAATCATTTGCTACAACTAAGGCAGCCAACTCTGATGGAGACTCGAGCATGGTGCCAAATGCCCGACCAATGGAGAGGAGGAAGAAAAAGGGAGGAAGAAGAAAAAGGGGGGGGTGAGGAAGAACATCAGAGGGGGAGGCAAAGACAAGGCAGGGTGAAGGAGAAATAGGGCAAGGACAGAGGTGGAAGAAGGAGGAGGACAAGGAAGGTGAGGGGGGATGGCGGAAGGTAGAAGAGGAGAGGGGACGAGAAGGTGAGGAGGTGGAAGAAGTGGCAGGGCAATAGAAGAGGAGGGAGCAGAGGAAATCTCCACTCGTTGGCAAATTGTGCCCCCTTCGAGGGTCTCTAGGAGGATCAGAGGGATTCTAGGTTCCCAACCACTAGTCTGATCCTGGGGACCCCATCATCTACTACAACTAAGGCGGCCAACTCTGATGGAGACTCGAGCATGGTGCCAAATGCCCGACCAATGGAGAGGAGGAAGAAAAAGGGAGGAAGAAGAAAAAGGGGGGGGTGAGGAAGAACATCAGAGGGGGAGGCAGAGAAGAGGCGGGGTGAAGGAGAAACAGGGAAAGGATAGAGGTGGAAGAAGGACGAGGACAAGGAAGGTGAGGGGGGATGGCGAAAGGCAGAAGAGGAGAGGGGATGAGAAGGTGAGGAGGTGGAAGAAGTGGTGGGGCAACAGAAGAGGAGGGAGCAGAGGAAAGAAGGGGGGAGGAGAGGAGGGAGGAGAGGAGGGAAGGAGAAGTCGAAGGAGCAGAGAGGAGGCGAGGGAGGGGAGCCGGTGAGGGAGAGGAGGAGGGAGTGGGCGACGAAAGAGGTCAGGGAGGTAGAGGTGATGGGGGCGGAGCTGGCGGGGGCACAACGATCAGAGGGGGAGGCAAGGGGCACAGCTAGTGGAGGGGGAGGGAACATGGGCAGAGTGTTGCGGGGAAGGTAAAGGGCTATGGGGGGAGGCACTAGGGGCAGAGTGGAGTAGGGGCATAGATGGGGCAGGGTAGTGGGGCAGCTAGGTAGTAGCACGATGGCTCAGCAATAGCAACAGCTCTACAAACTCCTCCCTAAGGGAAAATTTAGCAAGAAGCATTGATTAGCTATTGCCTTCACAAAATGGAAGGTTAAGATGATCCACACATACATGGAGGTAACCACCTATTCGCTAGGTATCAAAGTTACATCAACTAATATAAATCCTATCGAACATTTACATTCTCTAATCATACTAATGTAGGTTTAACCCACTCCTATCATCTTGATGTTCAAATCTCAACACAATCATCACTATACTATGTTAATAGTCTGAGGGCAGGTCTTGTTGGTGACAAGCTAGGATATAAGATTGGGATTTGCTTATAGCTTGCTGTTGGGCTTTTTACTTGGTAGGATAGCATCCATTAGACTAAACCTAATCCCTTGGAATATATTTTGAGAGATTTGTGACTTCTTATTGCATTAAGGAATCTTGCATTAGCTCTGTATGCATCATTGCACTTTGTGGATAGTCAATTTGTATCCAGCCATGGTTAGTGGGAAAAGCATGGTTAGTTGTGATGAGCCATGGTTAGTGGAAAAAGTATGGTGGGTTTTGATTGTGTGGAACATATAATATATTTTTAGGGTTTCTCTTATCTAATGCATTCCTTCTCTTTCTGGTTCCATACCCCTTTTCCAATTTCTGGTCTTGTGTTTGATTTGTGCCTAGATGGATTTGCATAAGTCATGGCATGGGTTCATGGTTCCTAGTACTTGCATCTAATTCCCCCTTGGCTTGACGATAGCATGTTGGTGCCTTGCTCAATTTTTGCACTTATTAATTGATTTGATATAGTCTTACACGTGTGCAATTTGTTTATTGATGTATGCATCTTTTGGCATATACCATATACTGGATTCCGAAGTAGATTGTTTGTACTCGTAGAATATCTCTCTATGATTTTCTTTCTTTTTTGTGTTGTGAGAATCCTCAATTCCATTTAGCTAGATTCCCACTGTTTTAATGTGGTATGTACAATGAAACACAAAAGGTCTAGTACGGTTGATACCTTAGTTGATTGCATTGCATGAATGTTTTCTTGTTTTGCTATTTGAATGTAGTTTGACATGCATTTGCTCCATAAATAACTCTGTATTCCCCTTGATAAGTATACCACCATGATCTTTATTACTTCACAGTAATATACTTTAAACTTTTGGTTTTGACTTATGGCTCCTCTAGTTGATGTTTTGGAATATTGTTGGAGTAGTCATGCTTGAACTTGAGAATTGCAATAATAGCTTGGATGATTATTGATTACAGCTCTGCTTACCTTCTTTATGTTGATGAAAAAGCTTGTCCATGTGATTTTTATTTCATGATGTTATCTTCAAATTGATCTTTCTCATTCTCAGCATTGTTACATTGTTAGAGCCGTGATATGTCAACCATGTATAATGATGTGTGTATCTTTTATGAAAGGTGACCTCAAAGGCGGCCTGCCAATTATACATTCATAGTTTTCTTAGTATTCTAATCTATTTTAAGTATGCCATAATACTTCAGTTATTTGAAACGGTTACTATGTGACTCTAAGTTTTCCTAAGGATGTCCATTTGAGCAATGAAGGCCATGTTTGTGGAAGATGGTAGTTAACTCATTGCTTAAAACTAAGCCATGTAGTTAAATGGAATGCAATACTCAAAATGCTAGAACTATGCTTGAAATTATGTTTAACAATTTAATAGCCTTGTTACATGAGAGTGCAAGCTATTTTTTATTGATGTTAGTAGTTAATACACACAATTTTGCAATGGAGGCAAGAGCACACCTCCCAATTGTCCTCCTCATTACTACAAGCACAATTAGGGTCCATGACAGCCACATGCTCATGGTCACTGCACAACTTACCGGCAAACTGCTCTCGAGAGAGCAGAGGAGTACAGGGCAAAGGTTGAAGAGCTAGAGGTCACTCTTACAAGCTCAAGGATGAGCTCTCTACCAGTGAATCCCTGGTTCAAAAAATGATGGACCAACTAGACAAGGTAGAATCTAGCCTCCGTACTATGGAAGAATGAAGGGCATAGGCCGAGGACAAGTACACTAAGCACATGGAGGAATCCAACCAACAAATACAAATGCTTCAAGATCTCCTCACACAAGAGCGAGCCCTTGCTGTTTCCATACAAGTTGACAACGAGCAACTTCGAGAGCAGAAGGAGTACATGATGTACAGGGAGGTCTCTGCACAACTCTCCACATATACCCTATCCCCATGCACTGTCCCCAAACAATTCAGATGCACTCCGCAACCAAATCCTCATCTTCCACATCGATCTCACTACCCCTTTCCCGCCCAACACACTCCAGACCATCCTGTGTCTCACAATCCTAGCCATTGTCACCCCATTTTAGCTATGTCTTACTTCTCCCTAGACCTTCAACCTACCAGCCTCTCTGTCATTCATCCCTTTGATCTTCAAACCTTAGCCACCCACCCCATCCTCCTCAACTTCCAGGCATGGTGTAGAGTAATCACTGGATCCACCAATTATCCATAGGATGATGATGTGATGCAGCTAGCCAAGCGCGACGAGCTAAGCCATGGGTCTGTAGAGTAATCACTGGATCCACCAATTATCCATAGGATGATGATGTGATGCAGCTAGCCAAGCGCGATGAGCTAAGCCATGGGTCTGTACTCCTGACAACATACGAGTTGACATTGACAAGATGCATACCTATGGCTGGGCTTCTGCAATTCAGATGCAAGGGCATTTAGTTGCATATCGCTCCATGGCCTACCATCCCCTCGACATCATCATCTTGTACAATCGGTTCCTATAAGTTCTCCAAGACTCACTTGAGTCCTTGGTCAGCAATTTTGAAACAATTCATGTAGCATACCTTGAAGATGTCACCAAGGAGGAAGGGTAGGAAGCCATCTTTATCATTAACTCTACCGCCCCCCTTGCAAAAAATTGGCATCCACCTCCTACAGATCTCGCCCAACCCCCTCAACAACTCGCCAATCCCATCCTGCCACACCTTCCCTGCACAAACCTACCCAAATACTCCTCTAATGCCTCCAACACTAGCATTGCATAGTGTGGGACCTCCCACTCCATCTCTTGCAATGCTCCTATTGACCTCCCAGTAGACGAGGCTCTCAATACACTACTGTGGGCTGCAAATTTTGTCCATACGCCCATCGATCCTTTGCTAGCAAGGAATGCAGAGGAAGACCCTATGCCCAATGTCGATGATGATGTTCCTCCAGCACCCCCCTCCTCATTGCCCGAAGATGTCTAATGGCGGCCTGACCTACAATCCTTCTAGAACTTAAAACCTGACAGCACCCTTATGCATCACTGGAAGGCCCACCTTGAAGGCTCTCACCTTCACTTGTACAAGATCATGGAAGATCGCCCACTTACTCAATTCATCACATAGTCCTTCAATGACTGGAGACCCCCACTTGAATTGCACACGTGGTGGTTACCATTTAGCCCTAGATGCACCCATTCCCCTCACCAACTCAAATGCTAACCTCCAACCCCATTGGTGCATCCATTTTTCAAAAAAGGAGCAATTTTGGTGCTACTATCATAGCGCACACCTCAAGCGGTGGATCCATCTCCTATACATGCCCATGGAAAGATGATGGACCTGGGCTCAATTCTAAGAACTCCACTCCATCAGCATTCCTTTAAGATCCCCATGATAGGTGAGTCACCATTGAGACCACACATGAGGTGTCTATCATCTTTTGATGTGTTATGTTTCGAATAAGATACTTCTTAACAACATAGTAAAGAAAACATTCAATTCCCCTAGGTGAAACAAAAGACAAAAAATAAGGTGCAGGTAGCTAGAGGTCAACAGAAGAGGTTTGGGCCCCTTCTTAGTGTTCACTAAAACTATTGACCTAAGCTAGAGGTCAAGAGAATAGGTTTGCCCCCCCCTTGGTGTTCATGACACGTATTGACATAATCTTTAAGGCCCTCATGAAAAAATATTTGAGCCTTTGTAGCTTGACCTTTTGGAACTACTAGGGGATATGTGGTTTCCAAAAGAGAATGGATTTCACAAGTAATGCAAAAATATATATTGAGATGTGATCAAGATGCAAAATTCAACCTTGAAGTGATAAGCATATCAACATTGAAAATGTGTGTCACTAACCTCATAATATCTAAACTCATCACATCAAAGCACTTTAACAATACATGCAACAACCTTTTGAACAATTCAATAATTAAAAGTCTAAGCACATAAATACATGAAGAACAATGAGCTCATAATTTTAAATGCATGAATGATATTATCTATATTTATCAAGCTTAATCCAACCAATCTAACATCATGTTAACTATAACCATATAGTTGTAATTTCACCACATGTCCATGTTTGCCACAGGTGCGAGTTTCTCTTACCAAAATCATATAGCTCTTGAAACATTTAATGAAGATATTTTAGGGATCTAGTCCTTAACTACAAAAATGGGTGCCAACAATTAGTGCACTATAGATCATTTCAATCTTCTAAGTCCATCTATGTTGGCACATAAGAGGAGTGCAATAGTGAAAAGTATTTAAGGTGCAAAAGACAAAACATCTTCTGAATTTCTAAAGTAGCACATATAGTAATAAAAAGTGGTGTATACTTGTATTTCAATACAATACAAATGCTTATGTGAAAATGTGGGGGTTAAAGGCCACTGTACCTTAACCCCAGTTATGTACAATACTCAAACACATATAAATATGGATGACATAGAAGATTAGGATGTTTTGCATGCACCAAACCTTGCATGGCTCTCCATCTCTCACCCTCTTCTATTTTTGCTTCCGTTGTTGAATCCCCTCAACTAGTGGGAATGAGGAGAAACTAGAGAAAATCTAGTCAGATTTTGAAGAAGACATGGTTTTTGGAGGTGGAGAAGATGTTACTGCCCCTGAAGGTGTGAAGCTTCATTTGTTCTGAGACTTGCACTGAGTCTTCTACTTCCAAGTACCTTTAATAATTGTGTAGCAAATGCCCTTTGCTTGATGCTTTGTGGAGTGAGGTAGCAACTCTCCAAGGTTCCTTTGTTTTCTGCAAGCATTTCTTGACTTTTTTTAAATTTGATGCTACACTAAATGCTAGGTGATGCTTGAGGAGTTAAAGCACAGTTCAGAGATTCAGAGATTGTTTTTTCAATTCTGAGAATGCTCTTTGAATTTCAATTGAATGCATTTTTCACCTTTTATGTTGAGGATTGAGGTTATGATACTTTGAAGTGCTCTTCAAGTCATACTATCTCGTTGACTAGTTGACTAGTGTGGATTGACCATGACAACAGCTTACATGAAGGAAGAATATTTCATGACTTGCATGATGATTTCAAATCGATATGATTGGAACAACGGTTTCAACTACAACCATTATGGTTCTTATTTTGAAGATGCCTTAGTTATGGTTTCAGTATCTTTCATGATATGTGAAATGTACTTGCATTTGGTTGACTATACCTTGCCATACAATCATGACCAGCTCTTGTACAAGAGTAGACACTACCCTTGCATGACAAGTGGTAAGCCCCTCTTCAATCCATATGATTCACAAAATGTTTTTAAGGCTTGGACACTTAAAGAAGGTGAAGGACTACAAGGATCTTGTATTGCAGAATATGGACAAGATACATTAAAGAGTGTGGAGAAGGACAAAGAGCAAAGAAGTTACAAGATTGGCTATGCCAAGAACCTCTCCAATGACAATGAACCTCACACTATGGTAGCTTGGAAGAGAAGGAGGAAAAGGACAAGACATGCCATCAAAGGGGGGTATTTCCCCATATATTCAAATTAGGAATATTTTGTGTGTGTGGTCAATAATGGTTCACTGCCATGGATAGTCCATCCTCAAATGATTGTTAGTCTTATGTGTTACCTTGTTGGATCTAAGGGTATTCCCATGCATAGTCATTCTCTATCTCCCAATTGTAAACCAACAAACCAAAGTCAGACTGAGATCATGCTGGGATGAGGATGCCCAAATGAGTCTACTACTGATGCAATTAGAGTGAGTACTAGGTTGTGGATCATGTGTGTAGCCACTAGAGGTGGGCAAGCCATGAAGTTTCCCATGGATTACTGCTAGGGTTGAGGTCATCAATTTGTGGGGGGGAATGAAGAATAAATTGATGTAATGGGATCTAGAGTCCTAAGGTCTAAGGGGAGAAGAAGAGAGTGTGAGGAAGAAGATGATGACATGGCACTCAAGGAAGTCTCAAGGAGAGTGAAGCAATGCTCTGATACCACATGTTGGAGTTGCAAAAGGGATTGAGCAAGTGAGGCAAAAAGAGAGTATTTATTCACAAGAGACAGACCTAATATATAGGCTCCAGTTACATCCAGTATTGACATCACAAGTGAGCTCAGTAGAGCATCTAGATCCACAAATCTCTCAATCAGTTCCATGATTCTCTCAATCACACATCACACACCTAGATTCACTCAATCGCACCTATTGACACTTATCCAGGCACACTATGTGTTCACACACTCACAACCTTAGACCTTAAGACTCTAGATCCCATTACATCAATTTGTCCTTTAGTTTTGTCATTGCAAGTTGATATTTTCTTTTGGACCAGATTTGCTCATATGGATGCATAGTATATGCACATGAGTTAGATGCATTTTGATTCTTTGAGCCTTGAGTTTTGATGACACTATCCTCCATTAAAATAGACATATTTGGGTGCACATGCTATTTGGTGTGATTTCTCTCTTGCTGGTACTAGCATTTGGAATTTGGCTTTATTTGCATCATGGCATCCTCTTCCATGTCTAAAAAGGAGATTTTTAGCATGAAAACTTTTCTCTGTGGAAAGAATAGATAATGGATGTTCTTATTCAAAAAAAGCAAATTAAACCCTTGGTAGGGATTGAAGCTAAGCCTGTAGATATGTATGAGGATGATTGAAATGACTTGGTTGCATTAGAAAAATCTACTATTAGAGTTCATCTTGCAGTATCAATTTATTTCACAGTAGTAATTGAGCAGACTATGAAAGATTTATGGAAGCATTTATGTGCCACTTATGAGAAGGAAATCGCCTCTAATAAAGTTTACCTCATGAAGAGGTTGTTTTAGCTACATATGAAGGAAGGGGTCGCCATTGGTTCTCACTTGAATGAATTCAATATTATTTTCAGCCAGCTTCAAGTTCAGAAGATGAATTTTAATGCGGAAGCTAAGGCAATATTCCTCTTATTCTCATTGCCATCCTCATGGGATACCTTCTGTAGTGTAGCTATCAGTAACTTTGCACCTAGTGGAGTACTAAAGTCTGATGATGTTGTGTGTAGCTTGCTGGTCAAGGAGACTAGCTAAAAGTCTATGGATGGAAGCAGGATGCAGCCTTAAATGTGCAAAGGGGTCGAAGTCTCATAACAAATCCAAGGCATGGAACATTGAGTGTTACCATTGTGAAAAGAAGGGCCACATGAAAAAGGATTGCTACAAGCTCAAAAGAGAGAAAAAGGATAAGAAAAAGAATCTCAGTCTAACTGTTAGTTAGTTACTCTAGCTAGGTTAGTTGAACTAACTAACTATGGTCAATCTAACCATCACTAGGCTAGGTTAGACTAACTGATTAGCATCTAACTAGACAAATAGGTTAGTTAATCTAACTAGATCAACTTGGTTTTAACCCCTCGGTTGGACTTAAAGTCCATTCACACCACCATTAGGACCCCCCCAACGCAAAATTTACACCTACTTTAACCCCTCAAAACTCATCCATTTGGGACCCAAACTGAGCCCCGTTTGAACCCAGATTTCACACACAAAAACACCACGCTACGTGGTATTTTTCCAACCCATTGCACACCATTTTGGCATCCCTAGCACTCGTTCATTCGCACCCCCGCATGGGCCTTGTTTCGCACAAACTCGATCATATCTTCACACCGTGACCTCCGATTAACGATCCGTCTGCACCGACACATTTTCCTACACACGTAGGACAATCTTAGGCACATTATTAACACGACAGTCCCTACACAAACTAACACCACTCTAACTCTCCTAACAAAGCTACATCCACACCCGCACTTAGGGCAGCGACACCCTTGGCAAATCACGCACAATCTGCATGCAGCTACATTCCGGCCAATGCCTTCGACACCAATGCTCACCACATCTGCATATAACTCTGCTGCAACAACCGCCACTGCCAATCCTCTACCCCGAATCCCCTCCTGAGATTCAACCACTCCCTCTAACTCCTCCACGCCCCAACATGGCTGGACGTCGTCATGACAATGATGGGGATCTCGACCTCGATGCAGAGGCTGACAACTTCTTCCATCAAAGAAATAACAACAATCAAGGCCAACGCCCCTTGGGAAAACTGGAACTTCCCAAATATAATGGTAGGGGAGACCCAACCCGCTTCCTCCAGCATTTTGATGCCGCATGTCGAGCAGGTGGCGATCAATCCCATGAAACCAAGGTGGCTTGGTTTCCAATGGCCTTAACTGATGAAGCATCAGAATGGTACTTAGACCTTCTCATGGAAGAATGTACCACATGGGACCTACTTTAAACCGAATTCAAACGACGCTTTCAAACGGAGAGGCTACAAGATGATCCCGCTCTCCAACTCAGCAAGATCAAACAAGGCCGGAGGGAAGATGTATGCACATACCTGGGAAAGATGAAGAGATTGATCGCCAAATGTGACCCACGCCTAGATGCAAAGTACCTCATAGTATGGTTCATAGTAGGTCTAAGAAAGAAAATCTGAAAGGATATGAAAAAGATAAGCAGCTATGAAACATTCAATGCTGCTCATGCAGCAGCCATTGACATCGAGGATGGCATGATAGACTCAGACACTAGCAGTGATGACAGCAGATCAAATACATGAGGCAAGCACTCGAAAAAGGGTAAATCAAAGGACACTGCTGCAACATCAAATAAAGATTACCTAGAGGCCATGACCTTGAAGCTGAAAGAAGATATGATGCAGGCCATGGATCAAAAACTCCACTTGTCTCAGTCACCAACTCAAACATATCCACGACGAGAAAATGTCTGGTGTCCACACTGCCTAGCAAATCATATAGCAAATGAGTGCCCGGTCCTCAGAGCCAGGATCACTGCACAAGCAAATCCACTGCCACGATTGTGGTGCCATATCTGTGTCATCGGCAGCCATGATGACAACAGTTGCATCTTCAACATGCATAACAATCCGCCTCGACCTCCACAATACCAAGCGGCACCCATGCCAGTAGACAGTCAACCGACACTTGCACAAGTGCCCCCAGCTCTGAGGCTAAATCTTGTTTTCGTTCGGACACAAATCCCACAATTACTCAGGAATCCGAATCCATGACCGTATCCAAGAGCACCAAATCCAACTCCTCAGGCAATTCCCATACATCAATTACAAGCTGAGGAAGTAGACTCGTTATTTGAGTATAAAGCAAAGTACCCAGTGTACTATGTAGAAGGTGCAGAGGGTCTAATACCAGTTTATGCAAATCAAGTACGACCCAATACATTTCGAGCACCAATTAAGTGCTACGTTTGTGGAGAAAATCACCGGATCGTAGAGTGTCCTCATTGTGGTAGCCCAGCTACTTTCCAACCCCTCTGCAAAGATTGTGGCATAGGACATGCCTGTATGGATTGTCCCATGAAAAATAAGGTCCCAGAACAAACAGAGGTTAAGCCTGACATCCCCATCGGCATCATTGGGGTGGACCATCAAAGTCTAGGTTCGGTAAGTGTAAAATCACAACTTGTCAATGTAATTACACGCCAACAGAAAGAGGCCACCAAGGACCCTAACATTCCAATCCAACCAAAGCGACTTCTGAAAAAGAAAGCACAAGTGCCTCCACCTCCACCAAGTAATGAGCAGCCGAGCTCATCCACATCAACTCCCGAGCCTCAAATAAAAGAAGCCCCATACCTGAATGCAGAGGTGGAGAAGGCTTGTTTTCAGGTACTTCAGCAATGGGTCCAAAATGAATAAGCTCAATTTAAGGCTGAGAAACAAGCTCAAGACCCAATCCATGACTTGGCCCCACAAACTATTGATACTGTACTTGAGCCTTTGTTCCAACAACAAACTCCACAATAGAATGTACCGCTACGTCAACTTGAAGGAGCTGCACTCTCTAGCATCCTGAGTTGCTGTGTGTCAATTCCCATCAAAATCCTCTTACGGAATTGTGCCAATCTCTGGGAGAGTTTCAAAAGGATGGATTAAACTCACAAATCCCCCTCCACCTATGAACGACATTAAAGATATCCCTGTGCAGATGGGTGAGAGAGATGACATACGCAACATTACTATACCTTTGATCCACAAGGCATATAATGAAGTCCAAGCCATAGTGGATGGTGGAGCAGGTGTCAATGTCCTATCAAAGGAGCTCTACGAAGAATGGGGTCTCCCACCAATGCAAAAGGCTAATTTCAACATACGCCTTACCGATGATTCACAGGCTAAACCCTTGGGAATAGTGAATGGCATGTCCACAAAGATCGCAAGAGTCCGCTTTTCCCTTCAATTCACAATCTTGGATCTCCCCAAAAAATCCTATCAAATCTTATTGGGATGTCCTCGGTTATGGGAAGCATCAATCCTCCATGACTGGGGAACTGATAGACTGACAATCCAGAATCGAGACACTGCAGTCAGGGTGAATGTGGGGACAGGAGCTATTAAACCAATTGTTCCTAGAGCATTGGATGACACATCTTCCACGACAATATCAAGCAAATCAGCTCCCTTGCAACAGCATGCCATAGCAGGTGACTCACAAAGCAATGTCAATAACTGGATACAGACATTGGCAACCATCGACAACTGCCATTCATTAGACCCCAGATGCTAATGCACTACAGGTTGATCCTCCACTGACACATGAAGAACCAATCGATCTAGAGATGCCATTCTTTATGGCTGACCTCGAATGGGATAATGAACCTGAAGAAGGTACCAATACCAATGATGACTCAAATTTTCCTTGGGACCTGGATGCAATGAATTAGAGATTTGGGGCAATGGAGTTGCCAAATGCTTTGATGTTGCAGTTGGACTAGTGCTATTAAGGAGAGGGTGAGATGGTCTCCACATTGGCAATCTGATATGAAACTTTATGGACAAAGTATGAAAGGGCAGCTTTGGAAGCTGTGGCATCTACATCATCGGCCCCTCAAAGTCTCGTAGGGATGGAGCACTTAAAGATGACCAAATTTTTTATGGCTTTGGAGCCTCGTCTTCTCTCAAAAGTAATGAGTAAAGATCCAACAACATACGTGGAGGCACTTCGCATTATGACCAAGAAAGAAGCTTCTCTAAAGATCGAATCCTCTTTTGTGTCTTCACAACTTCAACTTCTAAGGTCGAGGTAATGGGGGCACTCCTTAGGTACCGAATTCCTCTGAGTTAGATCATAATATCTCCCAATTGATGGCAGAGTTTGCTGATTTGAAATTACATTTGGTTAATGCATGACAACCTAGAGCACCAAAGAGTGAAGATAGGCCTCAAGATAAGAGTGGGGTCACTTGCTATGAATGTAATGAAAAAGGTCACTATTGCCCCGAGTGTCCTAGATTGAGAAAGAAAGAAGAAAAACAAGTATCCTTGTTAGAAGCTTCTTTAGGGGATGAGGAAAGAGAGGTAATGATGGCTAAACAGGGGCGTGGTAAAGCAAAAGAAGAAGAAGAAAGCAAGGAAGAAGTAGATGAGGACAGACGAACACCGTAGTAAGAAAAAGAAGGCATCTAGAAGGAGAATTAGCCAGTCAGACTTTCCTTCAGGACAAGGCATTGGAAGCTATGACTTGTTGTCTGACCTTAAAGAAAAAGAAGCTCATATCACCTTTGGTCAATTACTTGCTTTGTCTCCAAAACTACAGAAGGAATGGGGAAAGCTAGCAAGCACAAGAGTGTCAAAGAAGAAAAAAAAGAAAAGTGCCATTCCTGTTGTTCAAAAGGTAGATATAGATGTTGTGATGATGTACCTGTGGTTGATGTGATCATTGATGGTCAAGTGATTTCTAATGTGTACATTGATGGAGGTGCATTGATTAATGTCATGAGTGAGGAGACCATGATAGATGCTGATTTAAAATACTCTAGTACTACCTCTCCTTATCACATCAAATTGGCTAACAACACTAGGGTAAAGACCTTGGGAGTTGTGAAGAATCTAGAAGTGGATGTATGTGGAATTTTTGTGGTGACTACTTTTTAGGTGATCCCTACCAAGCCAGATGCACATGCCTATCCATTGATTTTGGGAAGGCCTTGGCTACGCAAGGTGAAGGCTATTCAAAAGTGGGATACTAGAGAATTGATTTTGCAGGGAAATGATAAGAAGGTGCACTACAACATCAGAAGCCGCAAAAAGGAAGTTGTCAAGGAGGAGTCTTCAACATTAGAGAGTTTGAGCTCTGACTTAACCAATGAAGAAGAAGAGACAGGGTGTAGCTTCAAGGAGTCCATCTCAGAGAGTGAGGTAGAAGGAGTGGCCTTTGGTCTTTGTCTTGGTGCTGATCGGGATGAGTCAGGAGGGAACAAGGTGGTGGTGCAAGAAGATCCTATAGAGACACTTCATGTGGAGGATGTGGAGCACACTAAACGACGCTAATGCAATGAAGAGCTTCTTGGTGGTTCTCTATCAGGTAGTGAGAAGCTCTAGTACTTGGATATGTTAGATGATTTTCCATGTCTCTTTGCAACAAGCTATTCACAGGTTTGACCAGTCTCTCTTGTGGAGCACAAGATGTTGAGATATCGAGCTCCACTCGTGATATGCTAGGGTGACCGTTGTGCATTTATGTCACCGACTTGTTAGCTGCAGATGCGGTTGGTACACTGCCCATGAATAATAGCTGGATGACAGCTATCCTTATCTACTCTAGTTCATGGCTCAGTTAGAATGCCACCTTAGTTAGCTGAGTTTGGTTTGAGACCCACATATAGGGTTTTTCTATTTCTTTGTACTTGAGTTCTTTTGGCTTTCACTAAGAAGAAGAAAACTGTTTTCAACCTCCACCTTTGTGTGTATTCCCCCATTGTGTATGTGAGAAAGCCGCAAGTGAGACTCCTTCCCTCTCTCCCACTATCTTCACATGGTATTAGAGCCTGGTTCATGGTAAGGAGCTCAAGAAAGCAAACCAAGTTCGCGGTGTCCTGGTAAGAGGACCAGTGTTGCTTTCCTTTTTCGAGTTTGGGAGCAAATCTCTGCAAGTAGCACAGCCAAAAGTGCAAGAGTGCACTATCTCAGATTGAGACGCCCTTCGTGGTGTGGCGAGAGGACAGTATATGCTATGCGGGTGGCAAACCCTCGGTGACTTTATTTTTCTGATTCGAGGCCATTTCGGGGCCCGTTTTGAAGGCAAAAGTTCTTCGCAGGCACTCAAAAAAAGGTGCTGTTTTTGCTATGCAACCACTGCTTTGTAGGTCGATGAAAAGTTACCATAGAAATTGCATCGTATATCTGTGCGCAGAGATATTGGGAGTTGCAAAATCATCCTTATTGCCTGTTGATGCAAAATCGTCACTAGGAAGTGACTGTGTGGTCAAATACCACTTTCATCAGTTTTGCAAATCTGCTCGTGTGAGGTAAAAGCTGTGTTCTTTGCAGTGACAGAATATTTTGCAGTGTTTTGTAATGGCGTCTGATTCTCTTTCAGAGATTGTCACTGAAAAGATTGACAAGAACAACTTCCAAGCATGGAAGTTTAGAATGACGAATTTCCTTATGGGAAAAGGCTGTTGGGAGTTCATTACAGGAAATGAAGAAGAACCAGTTCTTCCTAATGTTCCCAATCAACAGGAAATGCATGCATTTAAAGGATGGCATGAGAGAGCTAGAAAAGTTATGTACTGGCTTTCTATCAGTATTTCGAATTCTATGATTGTGCATATTCAGGATGCAAGTACGCCAAAGGAGGCATGGGATACTTTGGCAAAAATGTACGGCACAAACACGCAAGCTAGGAAAATGCAGCTCAAGCAGGAGTTGCACAATGTGTAGAGAGAAAATATGAGCATCAATGACTACCACATGAAGGTGAAGAAAATTGTAGATGCACTTGCTTCCATTGGGTCACCAGTGGAAGATGATGATTTGGTTTCTATGACCTTGAATGGTCTAGGAAAGGATTATGCACAGTTCCGGACATCCATTGCCATCCATGAAAAATTTCCTAATTTTGAGGATTGTTTGCTCTTCTAATTTCTGAAGAGCAGAGAAATGGTGGTGCATCCTCTTCAGGAGGAACTTCAAAAGAAATTTTCTTCTACTCAAATGCTGGAAGAGGAAGAGGCAGAGGTAGAGGAGGCTGATCTGAAGGCCGTGGTCGTGGTGGATGGCAGAGAGGCCAAAATGCAAAAACAATGTTGAATGGTACTATTGTGGTAAAATGGGTCATATGGCTAAAGGCTGCTACAAAAAGCAGAATGACGTTATGAATGGAAAATTGCAGCAAGGCAATTATGCATCTTCTAGTAGACAGGGTGATGACAGAAATGAGCATTTGTTTATGGTGCAGCACATGACCAATTCTGTGACAAGTGCAGAAGAAAGAAATGATGTGTGGTATGTTGACTCAGGTGCGTCAAACTACATGACAGGTCATGCAGAATGGATGCAGGATGCAAGAAAAATTGAAAGACTAGGATTTGTGGAGACTGGTGATGATACTGCACATCCTATTGTGCAGATTGCTAAAATTCCTTTGTCTATGCAGGATGGGAAAAAGAAATACCTGTATGATGTATTTGATGTCCCGAACATCACCAAGAACGTGGTTTCTATTGGTCAAATGGTTGAGCAGGGCTTGCAAGTCAGATTTAATCCTCATGGATGCTTTGTTGAGGATATGAAAAATAATGGTTGCTTGATAGCAAAAGGAAAGAAGAAGGGCAGGATGTTTACATTGGATGCAGACATGCCTGAATTGAGTGCAGCAATGTTTGCACATGGGACCAGTGTTGTTGCAGATATTGATATCTGGCATAAACGCATTGGTCATGTTAATGTACAGCGACTTAAATCAATGCAGGCCCAAAATATTGTTGCAGGATTGCCTAAATTCAAGGTTACAGAAATGCATAAGGTATTTGAAGCCTGTCAATTGGAAAACAGGATAGGAAACCATTTCCTAGGCATGTTCAAGAGAGTAAGAAGCCATTGGAATTAATCCACTCTGATGTGTGGACTACTAAAGCTGCATCTATTGGAGGCTATCATTATTTTATCACTTTTATTGATGACTATAGCAGAAAAGTTTGGGTGTATTTTATGAAAAAGAAAAGTGAAGTGTTTGGGCACTTCAAAGCTTTTAAAGCTATGGTTGAAAAAGAAATAGGCTTGCAAATAAAATGCCTAAGGTCAGATGGAGGGGGAGAGTACCTCTCAAATGAGTTTGCAAGGTTCCTGCAGGAGCATGGCATAAAGCAGCAATATTCATGCAGTCATACCCCACAGCAAAATGGACTTGCAGAAAGGAAAAACAGGCATATTGGAGAGGTATCTCGGGCCATGCTAAATGAAAAAGACCTTCCAGATTATTATTGGGCTGAAGCAATTGCTACAACAGTTTACATAATGAACAGGACTCCTATTGTAGCAATACATGGCATGACGCCAGAGGAGATGTACACTGGTAGGAAACCAGATATTTCTTATTTGAAAATTTTTGGTTGCATTGCCTATGTTCATGTGCCATATGAGTTGAGGTCCAAGTTGGATCCAAAAGCTGAGAAGTGCATCTTTATTGGTTATTCTATGCAGTAGAAAGGGTATAGATGCTATAACCCTTCTACTTGTAAGTTTACAGTGAGCAAAGATGTTTTTGATGAGATGAGCAGCTAGTATAAACCAATAAATGTGATTGATAATGTAGATGCACAAAATGGTAATGCTGCACAGAATTCACAGTAGCAGTCACAAAATATTAGTGGACCTATAGTGTCCTCTAGCAGTGGTTCACATACTTTACCATGGACAGGCAAATTGAGATCAAGAGTATCTCCTCAAAGCAATGCAGATAGTGGTATGCAAGTATCACGAAAAGGAAAAGAGAAAGTAGATCAGCCCATGGTTGATGTGAATGCAGGTCACTCTTATGTGGATGGTGAATCTAGTGGCTCAGAACAAAGCCTTGATGATGAGTTGGGTATTCCTTTTGTTGTTACACCTGGAGTAAGGAAGACAAGGGATGTTTTGCGAGCACCTGGTAGTGATCCTCTTTTGCACAGGTCTACCAAAGCTAGGTATCCTGTGGATAGGCTAAAATATGATGGATTTATAGCCATTCACTATGCCTATATGGTCAAAGTGATACATGAACTAGAACCCAGTTCTTTTGAGCAAGCCATGGGAAAAGAAAAATGGGAGAAAGCCATGGATGAAGAAATGGATGCCTTGGAAGCAAATCCTACATGGGAATTGGTGCCTTTGCCTAAAGACAAGAATGCAATTGGTTGCAAGTGGGTTTATAAGGTGAAGCACAATGCACATGGTTCTGTGAACAGATACAAGGCAAGATTAGTTGTCAAGGGGTATGCACAGACATATGGCATTGATTATGAATAACATTTAGTCCGGTTGCAAGGATGGCAACCGTAACAGTAGTCATTGCTATGGCTGCATCAAAGGGATGGTCTTTACATCAGATGGATGTAAAGAATGCTTTCTTGCATGGTGATTTGTAAGAAGAGGTCTATATGGAGTAGCCACCAGGTTATGTTCATGCTGTTCATCCTGAGTTTGTTTGCAGGTTGAAGAAAGCCTTGTATGGCTTGAAGCAAGCACCTAGAGCATGGTCTGACAAGATAGGACAGTATCTTGTCACTATTGGCTTTCAGATTTCCAAGGCAGATTCCTCACTTTATGTGAGAAAAGTAGAGAAAGGTATTATGCTGCTTGACATTTATGTTGATGATTTGATCATCACAGGTGATAGTGATGAAGATATCCTTTATGTGAAAATGCTATTGAAGCAGAAGTTTGAGATGAAGGATTTAGGAGAGTTGCATTATTTCTTGGACATTGAGGTGATTAGATCACCAAGTGGGATACAGCTCTTACAGAGGTAGTATGGATTGGACATGCTGTCCAAATATGGGATGATAGGCTGTAAGCCTATTTCAGTTCCTTTGGAGCAGAATGTGAAGCTAAGTGTAGATGCAAGTGAGCTTCTGGAAGACCCTACTATGTACAGACGCATAGTAGGAAGTTTGATTTATATGACTATTACCAGGCCAGATTTGAGCTATGCTGTTGGATTGGTAAGTCAGTTTATGCAGGCTCCAAGGAAACCGCATTTGGATGCGGCTAGATGCATACTTAGGTATGTGAAGTCCACATTGCAGTATGGACTATTTTATGAGGCTGGTGTTCAGATATAGTTACATGGATACACTGATGCTGATTGGGCTGGTAGTATTTCTGATAGATGATCTACCAGTGGATATGTGTTCTCTTTTGGGAGTGCTGCAGTCACTTGGAGCAGCAAGAAACAGCCTACAGTTTCCTTGTTGAGTACAGAGGCTGAGTAAAGGGGTGCAGCAATGGCTGCATGTGAGGTAGCTTGGTTGCATAAGCTACTTTATGATATGCATCAGCCTACAGATGGGCCAATTGTCATTTATTGTGACAACATGAGCAGTATACACTTGGCAAATAACCCAGTCTATCATGCTAGAACAAAGGACATTGAGGTGCATTATCACTATGTGCGGAAGAAGGTTTTACTAGGTCTTATTGATCTAGTTTATGTTAGCACAGAGGATTAGGTAGTTGACATATTCACGAAGGCATTGGGCACAGAGAAGCTATGCAAGTTCAAAGACCTGCTTGGTGTGCAGGAATTGGGATTGAGCTCGAGTGGGAGTGTTGAGATATCAAGCTCCACTCATGATATGCCAAGGTGACCATTGTGCATTTATGTCATCGACTTGTTAACTGCTGATGTGGTTGGTACGCCGCCCATGAATAATTGCTAGATGACAGCTATCCTTATCTACTCTAGTTCATGGCTTAGTTAGTATGCCACCTTAGTTAGCTGAGTTTGGTTTGAGACCCACATATAGGGTTCTTCTATTTCTTTGTACTTGAGTTCTTTTGGCTTTCACAACTAAGAAGAGGAAAACTGTTTTCAGCCTCCACCTTTGTGTGTATTCCCCCATTGTGTATGTGAGAAAGCCACAAGTGAGACTCCTTCCCTCTCTCCCACTATCTTCACACAAGATTGAGTTGAAGCCAGAAAGCAAGCCAGTTGTGCAACGCTTAAGGCAATTGGGTGTGATCCAAGTTGAGGCACTAAAGAAAGAGGTAACACAACTACTTGAGGCAGAATTCATCTTTCTTGTTGATGATTCAGAATGGATATCTGCTGTAGTTGTCATGCCAAAGAAAGGAAATAAGTGGTAGGTTTTGTGTGGACTTTCGTCCTTTGAATGCATGCACTAAGATGGATCATTTTCCTTTGCCATTCCAAGATAAAATACTAGACCAAGTAGTAGGGCATGAGATGTATTCTATATGTGATGGGTATTCTGGGTACTTTCAAATTCGTATTCGAGAGGAAGATCAAAAGAAAACATCATTTGTCACACCTTGGGGAGTTTTTGCTTATAGAGTGATGCCTTTTGGGTTGATCAATGCACCAGCTACATTTCAAAGGTTCATGAGTCAAGTGCTCGAGCCTTACTTGGGAAAGTTCATAAGGGTGTTTTTGGATGATTTTTGCATATATTCTCAGTGATAGATCACATGGAGAAGTTAAAGATGGCCTTAGCTCTAGGATTGATGGAGCAAAAGGGTGTCTAAATCCTAGCAAGTGTCATTTGGCTCAAAAAAAAGTAGTCGTGTTGGGGCATATTGTGTCTGAAGAAGGCTTGCAAATGGATCCTGACAAGGTTCAAGCAATCAGGGCATTGCCAAGTCCTGAGAGTGTCACTAGTGTTTGTAGAATTCTAGGAAAAAGCAAGTATTATCAATGCTTTTGTGATGATTTCATAGAGATAGTGCATCCATGAACTTGTTGATAAGAAAAGGAGTTTCTTTTCAATAGGGTGTGGAGCAACAAGAGTCTTTTTAGCAACTTAAGGAGGCCATGAGTAAGGGCCCAATATTAAAGTCCTTTGATTGGTCTCAAGACTTTTATGTAAATCCAAGTGTATCTTTGAATTTAGTTGGTGTTGTATTGCTACAAAAAGGAGAGACAGGTAGAATGCAACCCATCTATTATGCCAGAGCCGACAGCTTACAGAGGTGGAAACAAGGTATGAAGAAATGGAGCAGCAAGCCCTCTCTTTGTGTTTTAAGTTTCGCTCCTATTTATTACCTCGGCCATTTTTCTTCCTTACCTCTCAGTTTGTATTAGCATATCTAGTTCGCAAGCCTAATCGTGAAGGGAGATTTGCAAAATGGTTGTCAGAGCTTCAAGAGTTCTCTTTCTCTTTTGTCACTAAAAATACCACTAGGTCCACTATGGCAGATTTGCTCACAAGATGGCACGATCTAAGAGAAGAAAAGAAATAGAAGGAGGACATTAATGATGAAAGGGAGACACCACCAATAGCTTTTGTCTTGTATTTTGATGGGGCTTTTAGTCTTTCACACCAACAAGGAGCCGGGGGGATAGTCTTGATAAATTCTAAAGGTCAAGAGGTGTGGGCAAGAGGACAAGAGCTTCCAGGTATCACAACTAACAATGTAGCTGAGTATAATGCTTTGATTCTTGGTTTGGAGCATTATCTTCAAAGTCAAGTTAAAGAATTAGAAATAAGAGGAGATTCTTAGCTTATTGTAAAGCAAATGCAAGGGCATTACAAGACAAGAAGTCCTCATTTGAAGGAGCTTAATCAAAAGGCTATGGCACTGTGTAGTCAATTTGATTTTTGCAAGTTTGTTCATATAAACAGAAAAGAAAATCAAAGGGTAGATGAGTTAGCTACTCAAGCCATTGTAGTACAAGACCGGGGGGTGGTTTCTTTGGTAGACACTGGATGGCTAGAACTGCAAGATGTTTAGCAATATGTGGAAGAAGGCATGTTTCCTCAAGGGTGAACTCCATAACAGAAGCAGAGATTGGTAAGGAAGGCTTGTCCCTATACTATTGTTGATGACATTATTTATAAATTGGGAAAAGATAAGGTGCTCTGTCGAGTGGTCCATCCCATGGAGACTAGGAGAATCGTAGAAATGTGTCATGAATGCTCCGATCATTTTGCTTCACCGAGCACATCCCTTAAGGTGGTCGAGCATAGAAGAATTTAAGGCGATACTCATTGGTGCGTCCGGGTATCACCATGCCATCAACATCCTCAAGCTGCTAGGTTCCATTCGTGAACTTCTTTTTGACTTGATATGGTCCATCCCATTGGTCGATAAACTTTTTGTCTAGCCGCTTGTCTAGACGGCTATCAAATCTCATGACCAAATCTGCAATATCTTTCTTCTTGCATAATTTCTTGTTAAAATGATCCTTACGCCTTTTTTGAGAAGCTTCCAAGATTTGTAAGGCCTGTAATCTGCATTCATCCAAGGCTTCTAGCTGTACCAAGCGTTGAGCATAGGCATCCTCCTATCCTTCTTTTCTCAACAGCAGTGTGAAGAACATGTATCTCCAATTTAATGGGCGAAATGGGTTCTATTCCATGCACTAGTTGGAATGGTGTAAACCCAATAGCTAGCTTGTGTATGGTTCTATAAGCCCATAAAACTTCTACCAAGTGCCTATCCCAATGCCTTTTCTTGGTGTCTACAAGCTTTCCCATTGAATTGCACAACAATCCATTTTTTTTTCAGCCAAGCCATTACATTGAGTACAATATGGCATGGACATGCTATGATTTTATCTTTAGCTTATGTACCACATCTTCAATTAGTTCATTTCTAAAAGAGATTCCTCCATCAGTGAGAATTTCCAAAGGATAACCAAAGCGTGAACAAATTTGCCCCCTTTGAAGAAATTCCATAAGAAGATGTTTAAAATTGGCTTGGCCTATTATGACTCATCACCAACTACCACAATAAAGACCAACATTAGCGACTACACAAGGTAAAGAAAACTAGTTAGATGAGCATGCCAATTTGACATGTCATTGTTACGAACTTCATATCATGTATTGACTAAAATTGGGGGTTTATATTAGTTTTGAATCCATAGCTAGATGTCTTGTGATTGTCATCCTCTCAAGTGATTACTGACTCCTTCCATTTACTTGGGGCCCACTATGAATTAATGGCGCATCTAGCTCTGGATTTGGGTTACTGCTTAGTTGTGAATTAAATATAATGTTAGCATTAGTATTTTTGTAATTTTTGTCATTATGCTTGAGATTTTTCTTACTAACATTTGTCGATTTGATCTAACGAGTTTCAAAAAATGTTGATTTTTGGTGTAATTTTATGGATGCAAGAGGAAATGTTACACTTTCTTGAAAAACCTTATAAATTTCCTTACTTCTCAAGGGATTCTTTCAAATGAAGTGCAAGTAACACATGTAACAAATCTAACATTGTGTTCAATTGTACCTATAACTTTCAACCAAATACATATGTATATAATTTGGCTTATACAATTTGTAATTGTCTTGCACAGAGTTGATACAATGAACAAAACACCTGTTTCTTCAAGAATTATGTTGTCTTTGTGCAATTAATGATTTTCCTACTCTCATACCAATTTGTATTCATCCATTGATCTCTCATCTTTGCGTATGAATGAGCACATCCATGAGCAATCATTAGTTGAGCATGCCAAATCCATCTTCCACTAAGCAAATGCTTCCTTAGGGAATAGGCATACTACCTTTGTAGAAACCTAGAGCACAAACACTCTAAACACATGTTTGAATGAATGCAACCTACGTTTTAGAAGCATATGAGTTATAGCTAGCATTTAATAGCAAATTACATAATTTAATCCATTTTACATCCACAAGTGTAACTACGACATGAGTTTATCAAAAGTGGATATCTCCACAATTCTAGGTTGCAATTCCTCTCATGTGTTGATCGATATATAAACACTCATTCACTCAAAAGTTTCATAGGCAATAATTCTCTCTAGTCTCCCATCATTTGCTTGTCCGCCTTATTGTCACTATCATTGTTACTATACTTGTGGTTGTCATTATCACTTCCATCATCTCACTATTATTGTCATTATCATCATCATTGTTTTGTTAATGTCATCACTGTAGTCATCATCAACATTGTTATTATCATCATTCTCATTTCTATTGTACCTATAGCTTACACTCTTGGGTATCAACACTTCTCCATGTAGATTTTCTTCTATTTTTGGGATTGCTATTCAATTATATACCTATGTTGTAGGAATGTGTCCATATAATGCATCATGACTTTGATTTATGTCCTTTTGGAAGCCTTCTTGACCATTGAGTATGCCAGGTGACTCAAACTTCTTGGAATTCCCTCTTATATTATTCACTACTTTTGTTGCCTAATTATGACAAGCTACATTCATGCTGGAAATGTCTTCCACTATCCATTGCTAATCTTGTTTGAAAATTTACTTAATGTGATGCAGAAAGGTGGGCACATCACAAGCCATCATTACCTCAGCTCATCATTAAGGGTTTTATTACTCATACAGGTTATTTGGGTGCTTCATTTAAGAGCCAAGGAGGGATAACTTGGTGAAGCTAAAGATAGGCACTCCAACTTGTCTTTGAAAATATCTCTATAGTAGAATACTATAGAATTAGTTTTCTATTAGTTTTCTATAATAGAGAGAAAATACAATGACATTGCATAGCTTATCATGCATGGAAGATTTCAATGTGCATAGGTTTCATTGACTCATTGAATTACATGCATCGATAAGATATATTTGACAATGCAATTCTAAAAAGTCCCTAAAAAGTACCTACTCTAACACCTTACTTGTAAAAAAAACTAAACTAACATAGTCTACTAACATACTACCTACTCTAGCATCCAAATACTCCACCTCTAATATAATCTAATCTACTAATAGACTTTACGTTTAAAAACTTTAAAATTCATATGGGTGTGATTAGGGCTCCAATGCCATCTAACTTTTAATCAAGCACTCAATGTCTAATTATCTTATTCAACATTAGCTTGTAGCTAACCTACTCCAATAGAAACTAAAATTATAACTACTTTCAAAAACCTAACATCCAATTAACCTAGAAGGATGTCGAAGATAGCCTCCTAACATATGATAAACTAGCACAACTTGTAAAAAATAAAGGATGTGTGTGGTGAAAGGAGGCAATGATATTGCACTCAGCCCCTTCTCATGCCCACATGCATATCCTTGGTTCTTGACCTTTTTTGGGAAAGAATAACCTATAGGTAGCTTTCTCTAACCTATTATTCCTTCTCATCTTCCCAAAATATACTACCACATGGTAAATAACATCTACCATATTCATTTGCATAAAAATGCAAAAAACTAAGGATGTGTGTGTGGGCACACCATCATTTGGACTCTACTTGCACTCATGCATGCATTCTTGTTTTTTTAGCTTTTTTGGATGACAAATTTACGTAAGCTAGCTTATTCTATTCCAATCTTCCAAACTTATAGCTAGCTTTCTGTATTCCAATCTTCTAAACCAATTAGCCTTTTGAATATTCCACCTTCTTATTTTAACATAGTAATTAGTCTTCCTTATATGTTGAACCAAAATGTTATTTCTTGAACATGAATTTTAACATCTTAATGAAACATCATGACATGCTGGCACTCCAAATATTGTATTTAAAATGGTGCAAAAATTCACATAAAATAAAATGGTAGTATTGTAATCATGTAGGAACTCTCACTACAAATGTAATGTCCAGTCTAATAGCTATCATAGCATACGTAAGACTCCCAACTGCTAATGCATAAGGAACCTTGGCCATCATGGCCCTCTCCTCATCTGATTTGGGACTATCTTCCTGACTCAGTTTCACATATGGAGGTAATGGAATACTCCATATTGAAATGCTACAACACTTTTGTAACATACTCCTTTTGTGAAAGCCAAAGTAGTTTCCTACTCTTGTCATGCGTGATGCGCATACCAAGAATATGACCTACAGGTCACAAATACTTCATGTCAAAGGCCTCATACAACTTGGCCTTCAATGCATCCAGCTCAGAAGTGTTCTTGCTAGCCAATAGCATATCATCCACAAAAAGTGCCAGGAGTATCAGGCTATGAGATCCTTAGCCCTTTTAGTGTAGAGGTAGTGATCAATCTCACTTCTTCCATGGACAACTTGCTATCTATCAACATATGTAGGTGGATTCACATCCTGGAAAGTGATTCTCCTCATTTCCACATCCCTCATGGGTGTCTGATGCATCTTCTTCTCATTTAAGACCACATCATGGCTTTGTATGATCTTCTTTGCTTTTGGATCCTAGAGACAATAGCCCATCTCTCCAATTTCACCATAACCCAGAAAGATGCATTCCTAGACTTAGAATCTAGCTTCTTCCAAAGCTCTTTTGGCACATGTGCATATGCCTCACACCTAAATATACACAAATGAGAGTAAGAGGGCCTCTTCCCACTCCATGCCTCTTTGGGAATACCACCATCCAAACTCTTACTAGGTGATCTATTGATCACATGCAGTACAATCTTCATTGTCTCAGCCCAAAAACCACCAGAAAGACTTGCATTGGAAAGCGTACATTATAACCTTTCCTAAATGGTGCGGTTTATCTATTTAGCAAACTGGATTTGCTCTGGAGTACGAGGGAACATGAGCTCCCTCTTGATCCCAGGTGTATCACAGAAATGCTGAAAGTCATGAGAGAGATACTCTCCACCATTGTCAGTCCGTAGGCATTTAAGCATTCTACTTGACTGATTTTCAATCAAAGCCAGCCATTTCAGAAATATTTGGAACACATTGCTCTTCTTAGCTATAATATAAGCCCACACTTTTCTAGTTGCATCATTAATGAATGTCACATAGTATTCAGCCCCAACTAATGACCTTATAGGCATGGGACCATATATGTTTGAATGTACCAAATCAAGCTAGGGACAATGATCACAAAATTCAAAGTAAAAAAAACTTAAATGCGGTACATAACCCAAATGGCATAAGAGTTTCATTCCATTCTGGCTTATGTGCCCCAACTAGCAATGCCACAAAGTACTTTCCTGCTCGATTATTGCAACAACATGATCAGACACCCCTGATACATGTAAGGGATACAATGTCCCACACTTGGCACCTCTTGCCAAAGCCATAGAGCCCTTCTGAATTTTCCAACTCTGAAAGCCAAAGGTGTTCTGAAAACCAGCATCATCTAGCTACCCACTGAAATGAGACTCTTAGTCAGCTATCTCACATTTCTTAAAACAAATGCAGACCCATTTGCAAAAGAAAACTTTATGTCACCTGCTCCCACTACGTCACATGCATAGTTATTTCCAAGATGCACACAACCTGTCTTTCCACTATCATGAGTGGAGAACCCATTTCCTATGGGAAGAAACATGGAATGAAGCACCAAAATCCAAAATCCAATCTTGGGAATATGGATCATGTGAAGTGCTAAGTAACTCTACAAGTAGACTAGACATGAAGAGAATGTCATTGTCACTATTATTAGTAGTGACTGCATTGATCTCCTTTATCTTTGTTTTTCCTTTGTCCTCCCTTGGACTCTCTTCCTTCTTATAATACTAACCTAACCTAACCTAACTAAAGTTAGTTTAGGATTTTTTTTATTTTTGAGATAGTGGGGGGGGTGTCGCTCGCGGCGGCGCGGGGGGGTTGGGGGGGTTTTGCATAGGGGGGGAGGGCGAGGAGGGAGAGGAGAGGGGAGGCGGGGGGTGATGGGAGAGGGGGGGGGGTTGAGGGCGGGGGGTGAGCGGAGAGGAGGGTGAGAGGAGAGGGGGGCGGGGGGTGAGGGCGGCAGAGAGCGGGGTGCAGGGCAGCGTCGTGGGACGAGCGGGGGGCAGAGAGGGGGACAGAGAGCAGGGGGCGAGGCGGGGCAACGCTGCATGCACCGTCACGGGGTGGGCGGGGGGCGGAGAGCGAGGGGCGGGGCGAGGCGGGGCGACACTGCAGAGCAATGCCGCTGGGCGGGCGGGGGGTGGAGAGGGGGACAGAGAGCGAGGGGCGGGGCGGTGTTGCGTGCACCGCCGCGGGGTGGGGGGAGGGTTACAGAGAGGGGGGGGAAGAGAGAGAGGAGGGGGTAAGGGGGAGAGAGAGAGAGAGAGAGGGGGGTAAGGGGGGGAGAGAGAGAGGGGGGGGGGGGAATAGAGAGAGGGGGGGTAAGGGGGAGAGAGAGAGAGAGAGAGAGAGGGGGGGGGAAGAGAGAAGCAGGAGGGGGATGGTAGAGAGAGGGAGGGTGGTAGAGAGAGGGGGGGTATGGGGAAGAGAGAGAGAGAGGGGGAGGGTGGTAGAGAGAGGGGGGGTATGGGGGAGAGAGAGAGAGAGAGAGAGAGAGGGGGGGGGGGGGAGAAAATAGAGAGAGGGGGGTAAGGGGGAGAGAGAGAGAGAGGGGGGGGAGGTTGGTATAGAGAGGGGGGTATGGGGAAGAGAGAGAGAGAGAGAGAGAGGGAAGGGTGGTAGAGAGAGGGAGGGCAAGGGGGAGAGAGAGAGGGGATGGGGGAGACAATGAGAGAGAGAGAGGGAGGGGGTGGTGGAGATGGAGGGGGAGGGGAGAGGGGGAGGTGGAGATGGAGGGGGGAGGGGGTGGTGGAGATGGAGGGGGAAGGGGGAGGAGGAGGGGGAGGGGGAGATGGGGGGGGGAGGGGGTGGTGGAAATTGAGGGGGAGGGGGAGATGGAGATGGAGGGGGAAGGGGAAGGGGGAGGGGGAGGTGGGGATGGAGGGGGGAGGGGGTGGTGGAGATGGAGGGGGAGGGAGGAGGGGAAGGTAGAGATGGAGGGGGAGGGAGGAGGGGGAGATGGAGATGGAGGGGGAAGGGGGAGGGGGAGGTGGAGATGGAGGGGGGAGGGGGTGGTGGAAATGGAGGGGGAGGGGGGAGGGGGAGATGGAGGGGGAGGGGGGAGGTGGAGATGGAGGGGACAAGGGGGAGGGGAAGGTGGAGATGGAGGGGGGAGGGGGTGGTGGAAATGGAGATGGAGGGGGAAGGGGGTGGTGGAAATGGAGGGGGAGGGCGGAGTGGTGGCAATGGGAGGGGGAAAAAAAGAGAGCAAATAAAAAACTTGACGGACGTAAATCGAGAGGGAGGGAGAGGTGGCGACCTGAACGCTCTCCAAGTCTTTCTCGATGTAATAGGATTGTTGTGGAACAATGGACGGTGGGTGGAAGGCTGGGTTATTGCTGCGAGATGGGCTCAAAGTCACTTACAATGTGAGGATGGGAGTAAGGTGGTGGTCGATGGAGAGGGAGGAGTGTCTTGCGTAGGGCTCGGAATGAAGAAGAGAATGGAGGCAAAAAGTGAAAGATGAAGAATGAGGGGATGGAGTTGGTTTTTATAGGATTTGAGTTTAGGTTTAGGATTTAACCCTAAACTCTTCGTGAGCCATAACTCTTTATGGATAGCTCAGTTTGCTTTTCTGCAAAAAGGTGAAATGATTGAAATTGCAAGCTCTACGCATTCGTGTCCACTACCTAGCCTGATTGTTTATCATGTGTCTTCTACTTAAGAGATAAAGAAAATTTCTTCAAGTAGTAACCCAAGGTTGATGCTTGGGGTTGATATGTTTGTCTAGAAATGGGAAAAAAATTTTACTCTCCTTGCCCTTGAGTGTTATGTTCGTGAAAGTTCAAAGTAATTTGTTTTTTACACATACCTATGTATGTTTACTCACTACTTGAGATGCTAGTCTCCTCGACAATGGCGCCAAATATTAGCTCTTTCCTTCTGCTTTCATAGGAAGAACTGGGTATTCTATGTTTGCAAGATTAAGAGGCTTTTTGTCACCTATAGATATATTGGGATTGTCAGTTGTAGTATATGTGTAGCTTAGGACCTCGAGTCGTGTTCCGATGAGAGACGTAGGCTTAAGTGTGGTAAGCAAACAAAGTGCATGCGTGTGTAAAAGGAACGTAAATCATCTTTGTTGAGGTAACGAAGGCTTTCACCTTCATTGGGAGTTGTAGGGTTTAGGAGGAGTTTAAGGGTTAGAAGGAGGTTCCAAGGTTTAGCAGGAGGTTCCAGGATTTAGAAAGAGTTCCAAGGTTTAGAAGGAGGTTCCAGGGTTTAGAAGGAGTCCAAGATTAGAAGGAGGATCCAGGGTTTAGAAGGAGGTTCTAAGGTTTAGAAGGAGGTTCCAGGGATTAGGAGGTTCCAAGGTCAAGGTAGAGTACATGGTGGAGAACTCGTCTCCCTCGTAGATCATGGAGTTTTAAGGGTTGAGGAACAAAGGGTTTAGGGAAGCATAGGAGTGGGACAGGAAGAAGGTGTAAGAGCATTGGGGAAGAAGAGAGAGAAGGGAGGAGGAGGAGGGAGGAGGAGAGGGAGAGAGTGAGTTGCAAGGTTGGAGGAGAAGGGAGGAGGAGTTGCAAGGTTAGGACATGCTTTTGGACGTGGAGTGCAAGGAAGCATGGACACTTGAGACAAATGCTTGGAATACCAAAGTAGACTCAACACAATGCCCCAAAGAGTATGGGCTTCATTTCATTATGGGGTATTTATACAAGTTGGAGAGCTTCTCTCTGTGGACAAAGTTGTATCACAAAGTTGTAACACAAAGTTGTAACACATTCTCTTTCTACATGTAGAAGTTGTAACACAAAGTTGTAACACAAAGTTGTATCACAAAGTTGTATCACAAAGTTGTATCACATTCCCTTTCTACATAAGTTCATGTTAAAACAGAGTCAACAATAGCAAGGCAGACCAATGGTATAGGGTCCTTAGCTCGGAGCAGAAAGTCAACTAGGAGACGTTACGACAAGCCTTTATTGTAAGGTTTGCCCCCGGTGGTCATAAATTGAGCCCGATTATTCAATTATATGAGGTGAAACAGAATGACAAGGAATTCCTCTGAGACTACATCGCTAGGATCAAACACCTCAATTCCCGACAAATGACTGATGCCATGCTTTCTGATCGGATTAGTGGACCCGAAGCTACATGACCACTTAATGGTTATGAATCCCACTTCCTTCCAATTCTACAACAAAGTAGCCATCTGTATAAGTGATGATATGATGGATAAGGACGTCAAGGACCAAATTACAACTCCATCCTAGGTATCACAATCAGTAAGGTCTTTCAGTACAGAGCCTACCTAGAAGGAGGACAAAGAGTCTACCGGTTTAGATATGGACAAGCTGGCCTCTAGTCTACTGAATCACTTGGGCCAACAGTGAAAGTCAGGAATCTCCAAGGAAACAACCCCCACTTATTCCCCAAGAGAGACAATGTTTGGTGCGAAGTATGCAACGGCAATCACCGCTCCAATGAGTACCCCCGCCTCAGGGCAAGGCAAGCCCTCCACCGTGCACATTGCTATAGATGGGGAAACCATGACACCTCTTTCGAAGGTCCTCCCCCAACAGATCTACCAGCTGAAGCCCGAACTAGCCCTAACGAACCCACCTAACCCGATGAATGCACAAGAAGCCCCTCTAGCCAATCCATGGCAATATAGGACACAACATGCTCCATTACCGAAACCCATACTAGGTCCACAACAGCCCTCACCTCGCATAACTCCATCAACCAAGTATTGGTGGAAGAACTACCTAATGGTTGGAAGGAGCCGCAACATGATCACAGACATCTCGACTAACACCCTTACGAGGGGGGAAGTGGCATCATAAGTCACTACCTCTTACATGAGGATCAACATGTCCGAGTGTTCCAGACAACGCCCACGGCCGCAAGGGCAAGAGACATGAATTCCTTGGCGCATAGGCCCCTGATCCAATGCTATACGTGTCAAGGTCCACCACACAAGGCAAATGGATGCCCATATAAGGGCACAGCGGACACTCCTGTGTCATGTTTTAAATGCCAAGGGCCACATGTTTTAAAGGACTATCCCTATAGGGATCTTACCCCTGGGGTTCGCCCACAACAAGTCCCACACCCTTGTGCACTGGATGTGGAGAGGAGCATTTATTCAAGAATTGCCCCCTAAGGAGACCAACGCCTCCGACCACCCACTCAAGAGCACTAGCATCAATTTATTGAGTATTAAACAACGTCAAGTAGTGGCAATGCCCTTGAAGGCCATCACAAGGATGCAGGAAAGGCCATAGACAAGGAAATGAAGAAGCGGGCAAGGAAGGACAGAATGTCCACATTGCCAATTCTCGAGGCGCCCCAACCCCCACAGACAAGAGTGGGAGCCCCCCGTGGGGTGCACTATCGACCGACGAGGGGGATGGGGGAACACTTGACAAATCCTAATTTAAAAGGGGCCTAACAGGACTTTTAAAAAGAGGGCGTAAAAGTAATTTTACAAGTCTATAAAAGCTAACGTTTTTAAGTTGCTTATGTCGCTGAAAGTCTCGCAAATCTGCTCAAATCTTTCGACATGGGACACTAGGTCTCCCTCTCCTCAGAATTTGGTCATGAGCTTGGAGATGGTGACCGGTCAGCTCTTTGAAGCACTAGCATCTCTTCCCACAAAAGCTGGTAGTGCAGCCCCCCTCCTCGTGCTTGCACTAGGATCCTCATGGCCTCATCTGTAAACATTTTCTCACTTAAACTCCTGTAAAGATCCCTGCCAACCTCATCCACTTCCTCCAACAAATGTCAAAATGGATCTGGAAGACTCAAATCTGGGAGGTGACCATTACACCATCATCTAGTGTGGCATTATATGTGCCTCCTTTGCTTGACTGCTGAAATGGTCTGAATTCCCTGAACAGTTAGCACCTGACAGCAAAAAATCACCTCCCTAGGCTTGAGATGAGTTTTACTTCAAGGACAAAACCAACTTGTTCTATCAAAAACAAAACCAACTTGTTCTACGATCACAAGAACACTTTGCCGAGATGGTCCACACTACAGCATCAATACAAAATGAAGGAAATTATGAAATTTTTAAGATTTCTTATACAATGAGATAGTAACAGCTGGACGTGAAAATTGTTGGTAAATCACTAAACAAAATTTACAACAGACATCATGAGATCTTCATGATCTCAATCAAACAAACTTTCTCCAAAATCAACTATTTCAATTTCATTTGTAAGAGCATTTAATACACTAATATATCTTCAATAAAATATAAATATGCCGCAAAACCTCTGGAAACATTCTAAATGCTCCAACGTCATGAAGTCCTCTTCAGACAATAAAGTGCATCTCCTTAGTTGTGATATTCGTATATGGAGAACTGGTGACATGAGAAAGCTCTGGAAGATCTAAAACCTCTAATATACTTCGCAAACCAAACGCTCATAGGTCATTGAGACCCATACTTTTGCAGACTGTTTCCGGATGTAGTTTGGCAGATGCTCCAGCATCTAAATATGTCTGTGATGGCTTCCAAATCACCAATAATAGGTCATTGAGACACATACTTTTCCGACTGTTCTTGAAGCAGTCTGGCAGATGCTCTAGCATCTAAAAATATGTCCGTGATGGCCTCCAAATCACCCTGCAATTTGCAAACCATTCCACAGCATCTCATTTGTTACAATATGGTCAGATCCTCCAATCTCAGGTTTCTGCCATCGAGCAGCACAAATAATGCCTAATAAAAAACAGTGAGACAAATGTGAACATAAAACTTACCTTGGTGATCTCGTCCCTACCATTTGTACGGGCCACAATACTCGCAGGTGTAAGAAGCTGAACTGCATGCCTGCCGTCATATACACGACCAGCCCAATCATCAGCCTCTTACCCAGTAACAATAATAACAGACTATTACCTAGTAACAATAATAATGATACAAACATAGCAACACTTTTGTCATTACAGAATAGCCAGATTAGCATTTTTGGCATTCAGTATCCAGTAATTGGAAAAGGAGGATTGCAAGGCAATAAGCTCAATAGTGAAAGTGCCTTAGGGATGTGCGCTCTCCAATTTCTCCAAGATAAGCAAGACTGTCTTTATCTACCAGCAAACCTTCCACCTGTGCGCGAATGGCCAGAATCTGCAAAGACAAAAGGCCGAACAGCTCACCTAAAGTTCAGGGACTGCACATGTTCAGTTGCTCAATCACCATTTCCCATCATGAGTAGTATTTTAACCTTGTTACCTGAACTATCTCAGCAAACATGTATGGAAGAGTGCGAATGATGACAACACGGTCTAAAAAATCGATAGGAATGCCATGCGGGCTTGCTACGTCCGTTCCTCTGCGCACATGATCAGTTAGAACAAAGACAACGTCTTCTACATTTGAAACTGTCAGTCTGCCCAAATGCATCAAACAAATCCTAAAATTTCAAAAGAATAAAGCAAAAGGCTCTAAAGAGCCCCATTATTAGCAGTGGTTAAGTGAAACCCCTCCTGCTCACCTTATATTACAGATCCCACGATTAGTTGCAAAAATAACAATAGGTGCCAATGAGCTTTCAAGTGCACGATGCAAGTAAGTAAAACACTCCATATCCAGCATATGCACCTAGTCAAGATTAGAAAGCACAAAGTTTAATGTATACTTGCATCCATGACATATGTATGTAATAAAAAACTTGCGGAACACTAATTATGCAGCATTTGCAAAACCAAGGTTAGGTAAAGATCAGGAAAGATGACAGGACATTGCTGGCATGTACCCAGTGTCAATTTCACAACCGCTACACAATAAGAAAACAGCAAGTTGTAAAAGCTTTTGTCCAAAACCAGAATACCTCATCAATAAAAAGGACCCCCGGTACTAACTCTGCCACCCCTTGATTGATATATCTGTTAACTACCTGCAAAAACCACTTGATTTTTATCATGTGTGTGTGTTACTTGTCTTACACTGAAATCTTTTGATATTGTAATTGCATGTCCCTTCTTTTGGGCCTGCTTCTTGTAATATAAACATAGATGGATTTCACCAAAAAAAAAAGTGAGTGGTGTTTTGGGGGGGGGGGGGGGGGATTGGGGGTTGTAGACACAAGAGAGAGCACATTATCGTCTTCCAAAGGCCCTGCACACCTTGTATTCCATATGCAAGTGCAAGGGTGCACCAAGACCTTTCCATCATGGGCTGGTGTAGTGCAAGGGTGCACTAAGACACTTTCCATATACTGAGTGTTAGCAAGAAAATTAACATCAAAATCAAAACTAGAACTGAAACTGCAAGAATCTTAGGAGGCCGGTTCACCAAACCGCCAAGTCAGATGGGAGATATATGTGGTGAGTCCCGTAGAATGGGAGAACATTGTCACTCGCTCTTTTGCTCAGTTGTTGCGAGTTGAGTCTTGTTGCTCTCAGAGAGGTCTGCATCTTAGATCGAGGCGAGCACCCGCACTAGTTGTTGCACGAACGAGCACCATCCTTGCACAACTGAGGCTGTTGTAACAGGCCAAGGCCCCTTTACTTGATGTAATACAGATTGGTGCTTGGGTTTATGTATATTTTTGTGTTTTGCTCGATATTTTTATTTTACTCTTCCATCCATCTGTCTCAGTAGGTTCTCTTTGTGTCTCCACATCTCTGTCAAGTATAGGCCGACATACATTTGATCGGGAGGAGCAAGACGTATTATCTGTGTCACTACTCCTAAACCAAGCTCATTCTTGAAAGAGGTCGTGATATCACCTACGTATCTTATAACATATCAGGCACCTACGCATGAAGTTCTCCTCCATCTCCACCTCCCGTGTAGTTTGCAAAGTCTACATACCCTTTGCTCTGTGCTTTCCTCCCTAACTGGTGATGCTTGCCGCAATTCCCAACTAGTGGAACATGTTACAAAGGAATCCCTGCAGAGGGTATCCCGCAGCGGCAGACTGATAGTGTCCCAGGAATTACATGCAGGAGTGTTTAACTACGGAATCAAAACTTCTTTACTTATCTGTATTTCACAACCATAAGCGTGTGTGCAAGCCAATAAATAGGCAATGCTCCAAGAAAAATCCACAATGACATATTTCCATCCAAAACCAGAGGATATAAAAGAGATACAGAGTTGTGGTCCTCTGATCTTACCAAAAGCTCTCCTACTATCTGCTTGGCACCTCTAGACCCCTGAGCCCACGTGCTCCTCCTGAGCTTATGTAGACTCTCCGTCTAGTGATCCCTCCACCTTACTGCCCGGGTAGTCAGCATTAGGAAAAAACTGAGCTCATTTTGGGGCCTTTTAGGTTAGACAAAAAATAAAGATCCTCCAATGAGAGAGGCCAACGTTACATTGGAAATGCTTTTCTTTACTCAAAAAAATAGACTCTCTCTCTCTAGAGATGCTCGACACACTGACATTTTGAAGTTCCCGCTCTTGTTTTCTAGTGTCATAAATGCTATACCAAATCCTGAAACAGATAAACTGACATTTTGAAGTTCCCGCTCCAGCATTTTTTAGTGTGTCATAAATGTCTTACCAAAGAGGTCAAAATGACCAAAACAAGCGCCTGACAGGAATTCGCTTTAGAAAGTGATTTGGGCCTGGGGCCAAGTGCCCAAATCGCCTTCTTAACCGAATTCCTGTCAAGTGCCTATTCTGGTTGTTTTGACCTCTCTGGGAAGCCAAATTTAGTGATTCAAAAGTTGTTTTGGGGGATTTCGCCTGCTCCAGACACAATGGTGATGCCAAAACCACCAAATTTCACAACAAAATAGTAGAAATCCATTTGGGTCCTTGGATATAGCATTTATGACACACTAAAAAACGCTAGGGTGGGAATTTCAAAATGTTAGTTTATCTATTTCGCGATTTATGTCTCCAACTAAATGCTCGACCATATACATTAGTGCTTCTCACTCTAGAAACTCTTAATTTTGAGCCAAGAAATTTAGAAAATCATGAATTTCTTACAGGGCCCCAAAATGAGCTCCGCTTTTTCCTAATGCCTAGGTGGGCAGCTTCTCCAAGCTTAGTCTGCAGCCCTCCAACACACTTTTCTCCTCTTGGATGCAAGCCCAAAAGTGGCTGATCTGCTGCTCCTTGCTGCTTGTTGTTTGCTGCTCCAAGCGAGGCCCAAATAGCCTCCGTATATAGGGGAAGACAAGTGAGGCCCAAATAGCTTCTCACTCTAGAAACTCTTAATTTTGAGCCAAGAAATTTAGAAAATCATGAATTTCTTACAGGTCCCCAAAATGAGCTCCGCTTTTTCCTAATGCCTAGGTGGGCAGCTTCTCCAAGCTTAGTCTGCAGCCCTCCAACACACTTTTCTCCTCTTGGATGCAAGCCCAAAAGTGGCTGATCTGCTGCTCCTTGCTGCTTGTTGTTTGCTGCTCCAAGTGAGGCCCAAATAGCCTCCGTATATAGGGGAAGACAGCCAACTGGTAGGGGGGAAATGGGCCGACCCAATCAGCCCCCTCCCCCACCTGAGTTTCCTAATCCCCAAAATCCCTTGGTGAGGGCACACAATCTGAGGGCTGGCTGGCCCAAGACTGTCCAGCCCTAACCCTCAGGCCCATATAGCCCCAAATCTTGCTGCGACTAAGGTGCCTTCTGCTGCACGTCTGCATCTGTGTGGACCTCTTCCCGGCCCTCGTTCAACTTGCAAGTGTCCGTATTGCTGACACAGGCATCCGTGCAGTTCCATATGTTGAGGATCCATCTCAACATCATGTGTTATCATAAGTAAGTGCTAAAAAGGAGAGGGTTGGAAACCCTAATCCTAACCCTAAAGGGGTTTCTATATATTCTTTACTTTCAACTAAATCTAGTGTATAGTTAGTCATCTGTGGTGTGCTCTCTAGCTGTGCCCTCTCTCCGAGAGACTTGCTAGCCTCCATTGACTTCTACTATGACCTTAAGCTCCAAGGCGCATGTGCAACGACCAACTACAATCAAGGCCAGCAAACCTCAACGGCCTTCCAAAGCTGCACACGCTTCATCGGCTAGAGCTCTATCTACAACAATGTAAAGCCTCAAGGGAGCCACAGCGACTCGACACATGACCAGCATGCAGCTCCAGTAGCGCAACAACACAAACAAGGAGGCAATGGCGACAACTACTACAAGGCGGAAGTTCGATGCAGCAGACTTCAGCACAGCTAAACGAGCGAGTGCTTCCCCAAACGACCGAACAACATGTTGGAATGGTCACCTCCCCATTTGTAAGCCCCCATATGAGGAGAGCATGGGGGAGGTAGACCTGGAGAGATTGGGGCTGTCACACGGGCAGCACATGAGCTGCCATGTGGGCAGCTGTCAAGACAAAGGGCAGGCCATGGACCTGCAATGGGAGGCGCAGTATGGCGACCTGTTTGGGCAGCATTTAGTGGCTCGAAAGTTGTGGAAGCTGACCACGGGAGTGGAGGCGAAGCCAGAAGACATGGTGGACATGCAAGGGGAGATAGTCATGGCAGTAGACAGAGAGGAGCTTGAAGCTTGGGAAGACAGAGATGCCCATGCCCTGGCATCAATCATAGGGACTACGGCGGACTCTGTTCTTGCATATCCAGATGGCCAAGATGTTAGTAGAGGCGTGGGTCACTCTGAAGGATCTATACGAGACGGACAACACCTCCCGGATTTTGCTTCTTCAACATCAACTCTACAACCTTGATATGGAAGAAGGAGATACGGTACATAGCCACTTGACGAAGGTCAAGGTGGTGAGGGATCAACTGGCGGCAGTTGGTCAGAAGACAAACTCATGCCATTTGGCTTTGATGGTACTGAGGAGACTACCTCGGAGTTTCAAGAGCTTTGTTACGACTGTGACAGTAGGACAGAGGACCAAACCTCTGACGTTTGAGGAGTTGGGTCCATTACTGCTACAGGAGGAAGCTCGGGAGAAGCTCTACAATGAGGACAAAGACGACAAGGCGATGCTGGCGAAGGATTACGCTGGCAAAGGAAAGGGCAAGCCTAACGGTGGCAAGTCCAAGAAAGACGACTCTAACGACGAGAAGACTTCGAAGAGGAAGCAGAAGAAGAAGTGCTTCTACTGTGATACGCCAGGACATTTTGAAAAGGACTAGAGAAAGAAAAAGATCAGAAAAACAAAAAGGAGTCCGACTCAGATTCAGAGGGAGAGGCCAAAGCAAATGTGGTAATCAAAGAGTTGTTCCTGGTGACATCACCGAGTGTTACCGAGGTCACATATGTTGACCAAGAAATCACAGTGAGGATGATTGACATAGAGATGTGGGTCGACGAGGAGGACAGCATGGAGCGCTTGGTACCTTCCACGTGTGTCGCTGTCGACACTGACACGAGGGTGGATTCCATGGAGGAGCCTGGGGTCTCATGGTCAAATAGATGTTGTACTTCAGAAGGGGATAGTACAAGATAACACGGGCTCTTGGTGGGTGCCTCAATGAGGTACAGGGTTTGCTTTCAGGGCAAACACACATGCAGTACAACAATCTGGTATGTACTTGATATTTTGCATTTGAGTCTTTATAGCATGCTGTGGAGAGACTCTGCTCTTCATTTGTCTCACGTGATACGAGATTGGAAGGAATTGGCCTTCTTCGAAGGCAGAAGGGGAAGTATTGGTGCTTCTTCAAATCTCGGACGCAGATTGCTTGAAGGTGATGGACAAAGAGTACTGAAGCCAGAAGAGTACCTGCTTGAGAACTTAGCGAGAGTTCATGGTCCAAGTTATCTGGAAATATTCATTGGTTGCAGACCTTGCCAAAGGAAGGACGGGTTGAAACAGACCCTAAGAGCATGGTGGCTGGAAGACTCCAAATTATTCACTCATTATGAGGGGGACAACTGGAAGATCGTGACGGCTGGATTGCTCGAGTTCGAAGGCGGGAACGTGACTGAAGGAGGTGGTGCCAGGAGGTGCTACCAAAGATGGACCTGTGTACCAAGATGGTGTGCGGAAGCGGAACCAGACCTGGTGGAGCAAGAGCCACTGGATGAAAAGCCAAGAAAATATTTCGACATCAAAAAGTTCCAGAGGACTACTACGACCAGGGAGTTATTGGAGCATCGTCATCGACGTGTTGGCATCGGGCCCAGATGTGTCGATGAGAGGGGGTGTTGGAATGGTCACCTCCCCATCTGTAAGCCTCCATATGAGGAGAGCATGGGGGAGGTAGACCTGGAGAGATTGGGGCTGTCACATGGGCAGCACATGAGCTGCCATGTGGGCAGCTGTCAAGACAAAGGGCAGGCCATGGACCTGCAATGGGAGGCACAGCATGGCGACCTGTTTGGGCAGGCTTGTGCACAGGGTTATTACCTGCAGCAGGTCTTGAACAAGGCGCGGACCTGTACGGCATGGGCAGGCATAAGGCCTGCAAACAGGCCTGCGATAGGCGCAGGAAGGGGAAAAGGCAGCAGCCCAAAAGGGGCTGCTAAAGGCCGTTTTATAGGGCTGGTTGGACCAGCCACCCAAGTTGGTTTGTGACAGACCAGGTCGGCCAGTCTGGAAGGCCCAAACAGACCTAGCGGTCGGCCCTACCAGGTCGGTCCATTTCAGGGCCCCTTGGGGCCTATAAAAGGAGGGCCTCCAGCCCTCATTTCATCATCATTTGGAGCAGCTGTTCAGGGAGCAGAAGGAGCAGCAGATCAGCCACCTGTGGGCCTTTATCCAAAAGGAGACAAGTGGGCTGTAGAGCTGCAGACCTAGCTCAGAGTGCTGCCTACCTAGGCTGGTGCAAAGACAGCAATGTGGAAGGGATCTAGACGGAAAGTCTACTTACGCTCAAGGTGGAGCACGCGGGCTCGAGTCTAGAGATAACTGGCAAATAGGAGAAGGACCTTGTGGTAAGATCAAAGGACCACACCATTGGTGGGACTATGGATCTATCTCTTTTGTATTGTGTCCATAGCTTTGGACGGAAATATATTATTTTGGTGGTTTCTCTATCTTGCTGGTTCATTGTCTATTGATGAGTCTGCACATCTATTTTATGCACATAAGTTAAGAAGTTTGTGATTCCACACCCCACACCACACTGTGTGAGCTCCTGGGCTATTCTATCAATCTTCCGCTGTGCGTACCCTCTGTTGGGTCATTTCTAACACAACAGTGCTAGCCAAAGAAATGCCACAACGCCAGCTCACGAAGCATCTTCCAGAGCTTCTTCAACGACTAAGCACACGGGTGCCCACAACAAAAGCACGTCCATCGATCACAAGCCGATCTCAACGACCATACACGGCTATCAACCGCAACTCCTATGCCATCTACTCCTCCAAAGCGCCTTCATTGCGGTCTCCCATAGCCAGTGAGCAATGACATCCACAGCTGCTCAGCCCACAAACCAACGAACATAGAAAGGCGACTATTGCAAGGTAATCTACAAACAAAGCAACAAACGCCAAAGACCAAGGCACGCTTCTAAACGGCCCAACCTACGGACGACCTCCAAACCAGCTCCTCACACAACTGACTCCTCAAGCTTCAACAACCGACCTCAACGGCTACACGCAACACCACAACACCACCTTCGATCGGGGCGACTCCATCAATGATGAGTCGACAATACGACAAGCAACGTTCCAAGGTGACATCGACGGATGACGAAATCTTCCTAAAATTATGTCGCATCTTTCTTGATTCTCGTGATCTTATCACCAAAGTGTCGTCACTCAAGGTTAACATGTGGCAATTCCTTAACCTCACCCAAGGGACTTGGTCAAGAAGCTGACACGTGGTAGAAGGCCACGTGACCACGTCAGCCTTATCTGACACTTCCGCAACATCTGCCACATCAGCTTATTTGACATGTGTCTCAACCATGTCAGCCTGCACAATCAACTGCCACATCAATAGGCATCGATACATTGCCATGTTGTCAAGTTGACACGTGGCCTCGCACTGCCACCTCAACAAGTGCCACGTCATCTGTCATGTAGGCACTACCACGTGGCACAAGTCCCTTGGCAAGCACAATTTGCCCTCCACAGACACACTTGGCACCTTGCATGTGCACAAACCTGCCACATCATCACACACAATGCTCCATAGACACACCCCTTGCCAGCCACATTCTTTCCATGTGAACACAGTTGCCACATCACAATGTCCCATCATCATTTTCTTCTTTTTTGCCCCTCCACCTAGATCAAGCCATTTCTCTTGATCCAGGAAAAATTTTGAGGACGCTCTAAAAAGGAAATACGCTCGATTTTTTGTGCTCTACACGCTCATCATATCACATGCATATTTTGGCGCATGTATCACACTTTCTAGCCTAGGCATCAAATCCACTTCTTGCACACACATAAGCCTCAACATCGATGCATCTGGCCCAGCACCTAAAACAAACAAAAGAAAAATTAATTATTTTTTGCTTTTCGTCGCTCGACGGTTGGTCTAGATCTACATTAGAGTAGATTAGATCATCCTTAGAGGAGAGAACTCAAAAGCAGCCGATTGAAGCCATGCCCAAAAATTCCCAAATAGTTTCTACTCAGAGTTAGTCCCTATGCTCACACGTGGTTTCACATCATCACATTTCCTGAAACCTAACCACCTTCAATTCAATGAGTACCGCAGCGATTGGTAATCAGCTTGCACATAAAAATCAGCACCTAATAGATAGTGCTTCCACACAGTAAGAGCATGTATTACAGCTACCAATTCTTGCTCATACACATTCATGTTGTGTTCAGCATCTCAAAGCAGTCTGCTCTCATATGCAACCACTCTGCCTTCCTGCATAAGAACTCCACCAACACTCTTGCCGCTTGCATCGCATTGAAGAACAAAAGGCTTTCGCAAGTCTAGCAAAATGATAACAAGATCACAGCATAATTTTTCCTTCAGCTCATTGAATGCTGCAATTTCTTCTTCCCCTAATGGAAAGGCACTACCTTCTTCTATAAAGCATGTAAAGGTGAAGCTATCTCAACAAAATGGCGTATGAACCGCCTGTAATATGAACAAAGACCAAGAAAGCTACGGACTTCATGTAGATTCCTCAATGGAGACCAATTCTTGATTGCCTCTATCTTGGCAAGGTCCATTCTTACTCCATCCCTTGAGATGATGTGTCCCAAGAAATGGATCTCTGGCATGAAGAACTCACTCTTTTTAGTGTTGACCAACAGCTTGTGTCTCCTGAGCTCTGCAAATACAACTGACAAATGTTGCCTATGCTCCTCTTCATCCTTCGAGTGCACAATAATATCATCAAAGAATGTTCCCACAAACTTTCTATGCTCTCTGAAAATCCGATCCATCATGCGGTTGAAGGTAGCAAGAGCATTAGTCAGACCAAATGGCATGACAAGAAACTCATAAAGCCCAAAAGTAGTCCTGAAATCAGTCTTGTGTACATGTTCGGGCCTGATTCATATGTGATGGTAACCACTCTTCAAGTCAATGCGACTGAAGATGGCTGATCCCTCTAATCGATCCAGAATATCATCAATGCGTGGGATGGGGAATCCATTCTTGATAGAGATTTTATTCAGAGCCCTGTAGTCAATACACATTCTCCAAGATCCATCCTTCTTCTGCACTAGTAGGACGGGAGAACAATATGGAGAAGAGCTTGGCTGAATCAGCCCCTTCTATAGCAATTCATTCACCTGGCTCAAGATGTCCTCCTGTTGTGCCGCATCAACTCTGTATGGTGGTCGGTTCGGTGGAGAGCTGCCTAGAATAATGTCAATGGTATGATCTTCTGGCCTTTCAAGAGGTAACTCCTTTGGACGATCATCTCGGAAACAATCTTGAAACTGAACTAAAAACTCAGTTTGCTGTTTTTCCAGCTTGGAGAGATTAGATTCATCCTCTATTTGTTCCTTTTCTTTTACAAATATCAAGTACACTGAAAGATGCTTTTTCATTATGGAGGAAATCGTCGAAGCAAATACAACTGGGACTAATTCCCCTTTCATTTTTACATCGATGACTTGGGTTTTACCCCTATAAGTGCGTATCAATGATAGCATGAACACGGTACATCGAAGGCATTCCCAGCAAAACATCACTCAAGTAAAGGCATCACATAAAAATCCACATAGCCCTGAATGTGAATCCGCAATTTCCCAATGATAGGGGTGACAGGGGTACTGAGCTCCAAATTAGCCAAATTGGCCTCACAAAGAGGGCCAATTCTCCTCTGCTCGAAGACCCAGCTGAGCTGCAAGTTCAGGAGTTATGAAATTTGCTTTGGCTGCTAAGTCAAAGAAGTACAAACCATGCTGATCCTGTAGCTTGCCCCATGCTCTGCACATCTCTGTCTTCTTCTTGTCATGCTCATCCCCAATGATATCAGGAATGTGGCCAGCAGTTGGCTTGGATTTCTTGCCCCTGGGGTCCTCTCTTGTGCCCTAATTAGACTCAGCCCGAGTTGCTGCAGGTTCTTTTCTCTTCTTGTTAGGATAGTCTGCTGCCCTATGACCAGTCTCTTTGCAGAGGAAACACTTTCCTTCAGCAAACAACTTATTCCTCTCGTCAAAGGTGAGGGAAGAGGGCTGCTGTTTTCTTCTTTGGCCTGCCACAAATTTTGATTTGAAAGGTACTTTTCCAGCCTGCTGTGGTTTCTTGTGCTCCTCTTTAAAGTTGCTTTTAAAACCTGAGGCTTTGGCCTACATGAGTGAGTAGGCTGTGTTTGCATTCTCTATCAACTGTGACATGCTGGAAATGTGTGTCTTTGTGCAATAGTCCCTCAACTCTTTAGGAAGACCACAACAATACTTTTCGACCTGCTCTGAAAAGCGGACTGTTCTGTAGGAGTTCTTGCATTCCCTGGCCTTCAAATTATGCCATTGAGTCATGACATCCACTTCAAATGTAGTGGTAAGCCGTGTGGCTGAGAAAACTTGCTTGAAATCAACCCATGTAGCAGGTGTCTGCCTCTGAAGAAGAAGGTTAGACCACCACTACATCACATTACCTTTGAGGAATGTGGCTGCCTCTGTGTAATAGCCTCCAGCATAAGCCAAGTCAAACTGCTGCAAAAAGGTAAGAGCCTTCATCCTATCTGCATGTCCATTGAAGGTCTCAAATTTCAGTACTGCCCCTCCCTCCTTGTAATCCTTCATCTTAAGCATGGGTTCCATATGATCATAGCCAGGGGGCTGCAAATAAGGAGGCTGCTGTCCTTGGGGTCCTGCTGGAGCTTGTATAGCACTCCCCACAGCAAGATTTGGTGGCACAGGTGGTATTGCTTGATTGTGAGACGCCATGGGACTGCCTCCCTGCATTCCAGGCTGTATACATAGGATTTAGGGCTGGCTGTGTGGTCGTGGCCTGGAATATAGATCCTCCACCAAAGTGAGTTGGCTGAACCACATGATGTGGTTGGGCTTGCTGCCCTTGCTGCATATTTTGAGCATTGCTGCAATGCTCATTCCCATTTGGTCCTTGCCTTGGTGGCACTGCAAGTGGCTGTACCACAAGTGTCCGTGGCTCTGGTAGTGGCTGAGCTGAGTTAAAACTTGTAACACGAAAGCCATTTGAGTTTGCATCACGGCCATAACATCTGGCTGTACGCTTGGGTCTGCACCCAATGCAACTACGCTAGCAGGGTTATGTACTTGTGGAGCTGGCTGCCCCAAAAGTGGTAGTAGCCAAGCATATCACAAGCGGAATAGCCCAACATCATACCAAGCAAAGCATCCACACAAATCAAGGCCATCACTGAGACCAAGGCTTGCCACTGCTTCCCCAAGAAGAGAGTATCACAACCAGTGCCCCAATCCTCTTCCGGGCCAATGGCAGGGCATCCAACCTTCCAAAACTCAGCAAGAGTAGAAGAAGATAAGAGTTCGGCCAGCAGATGGAGCCTCTTTCAGCTCAAAACAGCCCCTAAAGATGGTAGACCAGCAGCTAGCAAACTTTGGTAGGAGGGGGCTGTCCCTAACTGCCTTCCAGCACCAAAGAGAGTCACAAGGAAATTCGTCCAGCAATCAGCAACCAAACCGCCATGAAATCGTCCACCAAACGGAGGATTTCAGACCATAGACACCTCAGAATTCAGTGCGCACAGCACCAGGCACGAGCCAGGAGAGATGCGTCTAGCAATATGGCCTCAGACAATGAAAAGGAAGCATTTTGTCGTGAAGAAAGTCGAGAAAAGCATCAGAAAAAGGCCCAGAATGGGGACGCCTAGGCCCAAGGAGCATGCCAGCAGCAAGAAACACCGACGGGAGAAGATCTATCGTAGAGAAATCTTCAAAAACGTCTTCAGCCAGCAAAGGGAGAGCTGCAAAAATCTACCACTCTCTCCAAAAGACTCCCTTGGTAGGGATGAAGACCCAAAACAACAGGGTAGGATAGGGTAGGGCTCCAAGACCTTCCAGGTGCTTCCAGATGGGGGACACAAGCGCCACAAGTCAAGCATACCAACCAAGCATGAACACACTCAGGACACATGGCAAATTGGACGTGGGAAATTAATGCCCCTAGGGGGTCACTATTTAAGTCATGACCCTAGTGTATAGAACCAGTGACCCTAGTAAATAGGACCTCTGATGGGTCACTTTTTAAAACATGACCCTAGTGAACAAAACCAATGACCCTAATGAATAGGACCAAGCTAATAGCACTAGGAGTTACACTTGCTGCACATTTAATCATAGGTACCCTTTGGACATTAATTAATGCCCCTAGCCTAGCACCCCTAGGCCAAATTCAGTGGCGGTTAGTTTAATCACTTCGCCATCACGTCCCCGTGACAATATCAGCTAGTAGGAAAAGCAGTCAAAGAAGAACGCTAACAATTCAAATGTGCAGATACTCAGCAAAATGCAAAAGCTGAAAGGAAGACTCAGACTTTAGCAGACAGTGCTAGAGCAATGCTCAATGAGAAGCATCTTCCGATGAGGCATTCATTAGATACAAGCCACGCATTGGGCATCTCCGCATATTATATGGTAGATTGCAAGATTGCAACCACTCCCATGGAACAGAGTTTAAAACTTACTAAAGATCCAAAAATTCCTACAGTCAATGACAAGTACTATCGCCAGCTCATCGGATGTCTTATATATCTGACTATAACAAGGCCAGATATTGTTATGCAGCAAGTTCACTTACACAGTTTATGGCAAATATAAGACAGTCTCACTGGAATGCAGCCAAGAGAATCTTGAGATACAGCGGAGGTACAAGACAGTTTGGAATAGAATACAGAGGAAGTCATCCAAGGTTGCATGGATACTGTGACAATGACTATGCAGGAGATCATGAGACTAGGAGATCCACACAAGGATACGCATTTTTCCTTGGTCGAGGTGCTATATCATCGTTGTCAAACAAATAGCCAACTTTTTCTTTGGCTTCAACAAAAGCAAAATATCTCACAACAGGTGCATGTGAGGCTATATGGCTGAGAACAATATTATCAGAAACACACTACTTTGATGAATCAAAGCCAAAAACAATATACTGTGATAATCAATCGGCTCAAGCATTAGCCAAGAATCCAGTATATTACTCCAAGACAAAGCACATTGATGTCAAAGAACACCTCATCAGAGAAAGAGTGTTACTTGGGGACATCACACTGCAACATTGTGACAACAAAGAGAATATTGCAGATATCTTTATCAAACCACTTGGGAAAGAACTTTTTGAGAAAGACCGACAAGCTCTTGGTTTGACTCAAAGGAAGAACATTCCATTGCTCAATCCTGCTTCGATTCCTCATAATCAGCATCTTGAGAAAAGGCCTACTTCATGATATTGATCTTGAGGGAAGGTGTTGAGGATCCATCTCAACACCCATGTGAGAAGTGCAATGGAAACTGAATAGAAAAGGGGAGAGAGAGAGAGAGAGCAAGAGCAAACCACACACAAACTGAATTGAAAGGAGAGAAGAGACTGCAAGGGATCTCAGGCAAAACCCCCTGAACAACCTCCACTAAAAGATACAAGTGATGCTCCACTGAGATGTACAAACAAGTGAGGGAGGAGGCCTACAAATTGGCACTCCACCCCCCCCCCCCCCCCAACTCGGCTGCCAACCAGCAGGCCTATGTGGGCGGACCCCCCTACTGCATACGGGGGCTGCCCTACAAGGGGATGAACCCCTGCCTCAAACAGGCCAACTTCCCTCTGCCATTTTAAGGGCTGCCACGCAGACATATAAGGGGCTGAGCCCCCTGCCTATAGGCCGACCAGCAGCCTAGGTGGCCGACCTGTTCCTCTGCTCATATAAAGCCTGCTAGGGGTGGGGCTGCAGCACCAAAGGGTGGCCATGCAGGCCCCCCACACTGGCCAGCACAATGCGCCTCCACATGGGCTGCCACGCAACAGCATGTAGGCCTGCAAGGGCCCCAAATAGCTGCACCTGGCATATCCGCATGAAGCCGTATTGACAACCCCCAATTGGGGCCACCACACAGGCAGATGTGCCCTGGGCCTACTCTACACTACCCTCACAAGGGGCGGGCACACCCACAACAAGGCCATCACTCATGACCTAACCTAACCATGGTACATCAGCTCCTGGATGTAACATAGATCTGCCAGATCAGCTAATATGAGCACAAAGGAGAACACATGAGGCTGAGCCCAGTCAGAGCACCATCATGGATTTTTTCTCCGGTGACACGAGCTAGAGACATCAGGGGATCAAATGCAGGAGAGAGCCAGAGGATACCCCTCACCAGATCCGACCCCGAGTGGACAATCACATGAGGCCCACAGACATATCCTCTCTTTTCGACATGGGGAGACAGACCACTGGAGTCATGATAGCACTTGTCAGACAGCAGGCCACCTCACGGAGAGAGGAGGAGAGATGGGCCGAGCGACAGCAGCGTTCTATCACTGATTTTCTCTCTCGATGCCAGCCCTTGCCAGATCCGGAGCCATTGTCAGACGAGCTCCTCTCTTCTCTCCTTAGCTGTCCAGTCGTGTTGGTCACATAGACAGAGACAACCAGGGATTCTCTTTGGTGTTTGCTCCCCCTTTGTAGATTTCTCTCGCAGTGATATCACATTGAACTACTTTTATTTCTCGTCATAGGCATCAGCCTTGGGTAAGGGTGCCCATTTTAGTGGCCCCACCCTTATGGTTTCTTTTCAGTCTCATAGACCCTTTGGTCTTTCCTAGATGTTAACAAAGTCTCCCTCTCTCTCTCTCTCTCTCTCTCTCTCTCTCTCTCTCTCTCTACACACACACACACAATGTGTGCTTTCATATATGCTATCCAAATATGAAGCTCTCTCTCTCTCTCTCTCTCTCTCTCTCTCTCTCTCTCTCCACACACACACACACACAATGTGTGCTTTCATATATGCTATCCAAATATGAAGCTTCTTTATGCTTTGGTGTCGAATTCCAACCAAGACATTACCAAAAATTGTATCAGCATCTTTCTGAAAAAAACAAAAAGTTTCAGCATGCAAATAAGCTGTACGAGGCACGGCTTTGCTTTAACATACAAATTCTTTATTTGTCCAGATCAATAAATAGCACAAGAAAACAATTACCAAAATGGAACTCTATATCTACTTATTTTCTGAATTATCATTGTTGTTGATTCCATACTCAGTTGTTAAATAATATACAACATTTAGGGCTATTAGACAACCTTATTTATTTCCTGCCGCAGCCTCTCAGTGATTTCTGTTTTCCTTGGCTTCATCATTTGGCCCATCAACGAGAGGATATCTTGTCCTCCCTGCGGCCGAGCATTTGCAGCATCCAGGTCGTGCAAAGTAACATCCTTGAAAAAAAAAATACAAATTAATTGATCTATCACTAAATTAAGCACAAAACAAAGTGGACAAGTCCATTTCAAAAAAATGCAAAGCGTAGACCATAAACTTAACTATATGTCTACCTTCATAAGACTAGAATATCTCCAATCTTACAAATTAGAGTTATGGAGAAATATGAAAATTTCCCACTAGGATCAGCCTTTAAGAACTGCTGAGGTATTCCAACAAGTATGTGATTGCAAAATTAAAATACTATGAAATAAGGAGTAAATGGATATAAGAGACGTTACAGACGAGATTGGTAGAAAAGTTATCTCCTAGGTACTACGAACCCTTCTTAATCTTAAGGTTGCATACAAACTAGAATTGTCTCCGCATATAAAAGTTCACCTAATCTTTCACGTCAATAGACTGAAAGAGGCAATGGGGGCTGGAGATAGTCTTGTCTCACCCCAAGAACTTATAGAAATTGAGGATTTGACCTATGTTCCACATGAACCTGAAAGAGGATTTCAGGGAAAGGAAACTCAAGAATAAGTTAATTCCAGAGTTCAAAGTTAACTAGAAGGATAGATCTCACTTTGGGAGTCGATTCTTAGTTTGCAAAAGAACTTACCCAATTTCGTTTAAGAGTAAACGCTTAAAAGAGGGGCAGAATGCTATATACTTGGATGCTCATCCTCAGAATAGTGGACTTGGGTTAGGAGACCTTGGGATTAAGAGAAGCAGGCTAAAGTTGGGCTAGAGAGCTTAGCAAAGGACCAGTTGGCTACAGTTAGCTAGGACGCTTTTTGGAAAGCAGGATGCTCTCCTAAATCAGAGTGGCCAAAGTGGGATCTCTAGCCCACGTGCTCGGGGGTGGCTAGGAGGTGAGTCACCTGCTGATCTGCATTTGGTTTGGCTCATTATGTTTGGACTGTGTTTCCCAGTGGCGGAAGCATCAGGAAGTAGAATACTCATATCGACACAGGACATGACATGACAGGATCTACTCCTAACGCATGGAGTCTCTTTTGCTTCATTTTGTTTCTCATTTCATTTCATCAATAGTTTCTTGGAGGTGTGAGAGGCACCTCTATTTCACCCCACGGTGGGTGTACCTCATGTCGATTTCAGATTATTTTGGTCTTGTAGGTTTTTTTTTACTTCCGCAAACATTTCTTTCTTTCTCTTTCTCTCACTCGTATTGCTTCAGTTAAACACAGTTCAATGAACAACAGCTACAGCAAGATATCCTGCTTATACTAATTGGGCCCTCTAACCTGCCCTCCCATCTCAAATGGATAAGAAACTCTAAGCCATATTATTAAACAAAGCCAACTCACCAACAAGAGTCATATTACTCTGAAAATGTGCTAAGGTAAAATTGCTTTCATGAAAAAATTTAGGTTTTCTAAAAACCTGCACAATCTCTTTTTTCTTATGCACGTCCCCTTTTGGAAGAGGAACATATTCTTCTGCCTCAAGATCAAACTCAGTGGCAAAAGCATCACTTCGACCAACTCTCTTGACTGCACCACTGTTGGCCTCTACGTATATAACATCCCCCACTGTCACCTGCAAAAAGGAATCCAAGACTATCAAGTAAAGAAAATTTCGTTTGCATTAAAATATATATTCAATACAAGAAACCCAAATATTAAATCAAGCTGGCATAAATTTATAGCAAGAGATGTATAAACCTTCTCTTTTATCAAAGCATCATAGATAGTCGGATCAAGTTTCAACTGCTTGGTACCCTTTACAGTCTTAAGTCCAATAATCACATGGCTGATACTTTTCCCATATCCACCTGTAGTGCTCTCGGTCTCCTCTGGTGTCAGTTCTGTAACCTACAAGCAAAAATTCATGGCCATCTTTTGTTTATCCAACCTTCAGACTATTGACACCGTGTTAGGTCAAAACACAAAGAAAAAAGACAAGCATGAGGAGACTTACCTCACCCTCGTACACTTCTTTATTTTCTTTGATACGGAGTCCAATGGCACGGCGGAAGTTCTCCATTAGAACTTCTGTTTTTTTAACCTCTGATGAATAAACTTCTGAACCGACCATGGGACAAAAAGGTACCTATAAATGACAACAAATCAAAATGAGAACCAGACAACATTCTCTCTCTCTCTCTCTCTCTCTCTCTCTCTCTCTCTCTCTCACACACACACACACACACACACACACACAAATACAGGATAGAGTGGTTGGGATGTTGGGTGATCAATGCATGAGAACTTATGGACACCAACATTGACATCAGAGAACTGGTAACTGAAAAAATCATAGGCAAACTATGGCAGGAGCCAAAAGAGAAGATGACCTTCTACAAAAGAGAAATGAATCCCATGCTGCTCTATGGGGGACACAGAATATACTAGTATGCCAGCTATGAACCAGCTCCCTCAAACTCCAAGTAGAGACTGGTTGCGGAAAAATGTGCCATGAGAGGACAGGGTTTGCAGCTTATATCCCGTGATTTGCACTTCATGCCCATCACGGGACATAGAGGACAAATGCCACACACTCCTCAGCTGTTGATCCTATCAGCACATCACGGAGAAATACGATATGAAGAACAGGGTTTGCAGCTTACGTTCCGTGATTTGCAGCTTATTCCCGTCACAGGACATAGAGGACGAATGTCACAAACGCCTCAGCTCTCGAGCCTATCGGCACATCACGGAGATATATGAAACAAAGATGTCCACACACATGAAGTTGCACATCCTCTTCAACCAGCCATTGAAGAGGATAGAAGTTTACATTGAAGAGGTATTGGCACATCGCAGTAAAGTCTTGGACTGAGCACAGATGTTGCAAGCAACACATGAACTATTGTTGTTAACCGCCTCTATTTTTAGAGCTGCAACATGTAGTTTTCTCATGGACTCACCTTTGTCCTATAGATCCTATTGGTTCGCCAATGGACATTAATAATATCATGAATGGATTTTTCCATGGCTTCACCTTTGTCCTATAGGTCCTGTTGGTTCTCCATCCATCTATCCATCCATCCATCCATCCATATGTCGATCTATCCATCCATCTATCTATCTATCTATCTCCATCTCCCCCAAAGTCGCTACCCTTGCCTGTTTGCCCAACATCTATCCTGTCGCCATCCCCCCCAATGTCGCTACCCTTGCCTGTTTGCCCAAAGTTTCTTCAACATAAAATACACCTACGAAGACAAGCATCGTGCATCCCTGTTCGTCTCTATTAGCCCAATTAACCTAAGGTCTTATCACCTCCCTAATTTCTAATTTAGCCTCACTGACTTTGCCTCACCCTCTGCTCCCTGCCCTCATCTTGCCTCTGTATGCTGCCCTTACCCTGCCTCTCTCCCTTCCATGCTCTTCCCCCTCCTCTCAGGCTTTCCTCCCCTCCCTTTGTTTGCTCTACCTCAGCCCCCTCCCTCCCCTTCATATATACTCGCTCGGGGCAGTCACGAACTTTCTCGAATCAGCATCATGAATCGGCCAGCACGTTCCGCCACCGCCCTCAAATACATTAATCAACACTCGACACTCATGTCAATCGACCTTAATCACCTTATGTTAATCGACACTCACGCATAGTGCAACAAATACTAGTGCTACAAAAATTCCTAGGTGGCGCACCAAGGACAACCACATGGGATAGTTGGTATCATCAAGTCTGTCCTCAGCGGCAAATTCCAAATCACTCATGGTTGGCCATTGTAAATGAAAATTCCCCAAAAAGAAAGCACCCTACAAATGTCAAAACCTCAAGGGTACAATGCAATGAGTTGGCTGCTCAAGAGTGGACTGCACCATTTGCTCTCTTTTTGGCATATTAGCCGCCTTAGAATTTGGGGCTTTTGCCAGATTTGGTGTCAATTGTAATGATATTTGCTTGGTATGGATCAATTTGAGATCTTCTTGCATTTGCCCTTTGATTTGGATAATTTATCCTTAAAAATTTAGGGCTTTTGTATCCCTTGCCATCCATTTACCACTCTTGCCCCAGGGATTGCTTTACAAAACATTCAGTCACTATTTGTGGACAGATTCAGCTCAATTTGCATTGGACAGATTTGAAGGCGTTTGTCCTTTGATTTGGGCTGGTCACTTTTGCAGGCCAGTCCTCTCTTGGACAGATTTTTGCAGGACAGCTTATTGACAGTATTTGGGGGACAGCCTTTTGTACTTCTGCTCAGTGTTTAAACAGCCCTTTGCGCTGTTATTTTTTTAGTTGACATTTGCAGATTTGGTCATCACCCTGGCCGCTCTCCCTCTTCCCTCTTTGTTTCCTCCTCCTCTCCTCCTCAACTACCTTCTGCACCATCGCGCCATCTCCCCCGCTTCATGCGCCATCTCCCCTGCTTCATCCCGCCTTTCTCTACCCTTCTGGGTTTTTGGTGCTACGCCATCAGCGCTGGAGGCTGTCCTCCAACTGCCACTGTTCTGCAGCACTGAGGCGTGTTGGAGTGCTGGAAGCTGCTTGCAACTGGTTGTGTAGAGGTCGCCTACAGCCCTTCCACCATTCAGGTGTTGCAGGAGCCTCCATCATCTTCTCGAGCTCCCAGTTGCTCTGTCTTCTGCCCATGGGACTGGCTGCTCACACAGCTTATTGTTTCATGGAGCGAGCCTTGTTTCCCAGGATCGTGGGTGCCTTTGGATCTGTGAGCAGTGGCTAGAGTGCCTCTTTGGGGCTCTTTGACAGCCCGCCCAGCTTCTGGAAGGTGCCGTACCAGCATAGGTCTGTTCGAGGACTTTAAGGTTGTACAGTGGTATGCTTTTCAGGCCCGGGCAGCCCCTTAGAGCTAACTATTCGAAGCTCCATGAAAGGACAGCTTTAAAAAGCCACCGGAGCTGTTGCAGCCCCACAGCTAGTGCTTCTTGGATGGCTGTGGGTTCTCTCTTTTTTGGAACTTTTGGTATAGGTTCCAGAGGCTTGTGGCTTCCTCTCTTTGCTATGAGGCCTTTGGTTTTGCTGACTTTTTCAAGTCGGCTTTTAAGAACGATGCGGGTCCTCCTTTTACGTCCTTTTGTCCCTTTTCCTCCTCTGACAGCGCATAATTCGTGTTTTTTCTTTTGGGGATCAAATCCTGGTGGCGATGTGGCTGCCCTAAGTCCACCTCCCCCAAACTCTCATATGGGGGCTTACAAGTGGGGAGGTGACTATTCCAACACCCCCTCTCACCGACACTGTACACATCTTAGGCTAAGTTCACACCACCTGCCGGCCATCTTCCAAAAGGCGGTGTGAAGGGCTGCCATCCTAGTTGGCCAAAGAGGAGGGACAGGCCTGGACATTGGCACAAAAGATGTGTCCAGCCATCCTCCAATTCTATTCCTGCCTCCATGGGCGAGCGGGTGGTCTAAACCCATCCTTAGCACAAAACTCATCGATGAAGATGCTCCATTAGCTCCCAAGTCGAAGCCCTTTGGAATAATTCAATGTCAATGTCGATTCCTGATCTTTCAACCCATGGCTCCTGCTTCTCCAGGTCTGGTCCAGCATAAGCAAACCATCCTAGTACACAGGTCCATCCTTGGTAGCACCCACTGGCACCACCTCGTTCCATCGCGTTCCCACCATCGAACTCGAGCACACCTAATGCAAACACTCTCCAATTGTCCCCCTAAAAATGTATCACTCGGATGTAAAAGAGCCACTATCATTATGACAGTGGGTTCTAGTCCCATAGATCTTGTAGTGTCTCACGCGGACTTTAATACAATCATATTCTCTCTCTCTCTCTCTCTCTCTCTCTCTCTCTCATGAGCTCTGTGAGCCCCCCCATTTGAGTGTTTCTCACGCTCAGTCCACATGGGATACTCCCCCCCACCACGATGCACCTCCCTTGTCCCCCGCCCCCCCTCCCTTCACTCAAGTGCCAACAGCTCCAAAGAGATCCCACCCAATCACAAGATGCACATAGAGACATCTTCATAGGTGGAGATCGTCCGAAAATACAAACATGAGATAGTATTCAAGAAACCTTTGAGAAAGACGAGACAAGGTAAAGCCTTGACCCAAAAATCATAGATCTAGACACCAACACACAGTGAGAAGGCATGGTCGGTGGAAAAGGTGAGATTAGGAGAGAAGTTTCTTATTGTCAAGTTCAGAGATGCAAATGCTCATCAAATTGTGCTAAAAAAAGAAGAGCATCTTCATAAATGAGGACCTCATGTGCATGCAAGTAGAACAAAAGAGGGAACACATGACGAAGGTAATGGAAGCCAAAGCAAAGGGGAAATGGAACACTTATCAAATAGGGTGCACGGCATATGGGACCATCAATCCCTTGTCCATGGCAAGCTGGAATTGGGTCCTCACCAAGCAACTACATTGAGACTTCCGAGGAAAGCGTTCAGTGGACATTCAATAAAGTCTCCCCCTGCCTCAAGAACAAAAGTACATCCCGGCATAATGCCTTAAAACCACATGTAACAGCAGATGCATAAGCTGATGCCTTAGGCAGTCGGGGAATACCAAGGTGCTTATAAATAATTGTGGTTGCATTCCCCTACGACAGATGCAGTTGTAGTGTGTACATGCTCATCGCTACATATCAGTGTGATGTATGGCTGTCATTGGCTATAAGTGGTTGCGAAATAACATACTAATATCATTTCATATCATATCATACATACTATCTCTCTATCTATCCATACATACATTTGGCTGTACATCACTATAATCAGTATGCGCTGATGCAGATGAAAGTGCCTCATGCTGAGGGCTGGCTTACAAATGTGTATGATCAGAAACTGGAGGCTAGCATTATTCTATCTATCTATCTGTCTATACATACATACATAGAATCTATCTACCTCCCAACCAATCTATCCATCTTTCTTTTCAAAAGGACCTTCTCAGGTCCCTACCTTGTGCTACCACCTCTCTAACGTTCATGTGGGTTCAACAGGAGGAGTTTTTTTAATTCCCTTTTTACACATTTTTCACATATAGAAGGGTATCAAAGCTCTTGGAACTGAGTTTCTGCGAACAAATAAATAAAGACATATTTTGGCATAATAACACCTGCATTTGTGTTATTTGAAGCTCTTGATACAGTGATACACAATCCATGGGAAAGAAAAAAACTCATGGGAGGCCTTAATTTACAGTCTCTTGCTGTCATCTCTACTTTAATGGGATAAGACACACTCAAATTTTGTGATGGTAAGAGAAACATCTTGAAAATGAATATCAAAGCTCAATAAACAGGTAGAGCAAAACAAACCAGATCTAGGCCACCAAATATTAACCATGAAATGTGCAGACGAGCGATTTCGCCGCTTATGAGCTAAACAAAAGCTACCAGGTCTAAAAGCTTTGAATAAACATCTACACACAAAATGTATCTAAAAGCCCGACAGAAATTAACAAAAGGAAACACAAACAGGTTCATCAAACCCAATTTTATGAATTTTGGGCTAACGCCCTGCAAGCTTCAACAAGCATCCATTTAAACAGAAAGTCAGTCATACCTTGCTTCCAAGCTCTTGGGAGATTCCCAACGCGAGAGCAGTCTTCCCAGTACCAGGAGCACCTGCTAGAAGCAGTGCACGACCAGCCATCTTTTTTTGCCGGATCATGTCAACAACCAGCCCAGCTGCTTCTCGGGCCTGCTCTTGACCAACAAAACCAGAGCCCATTCCCAGAGCCATTCCATCCTCCTAGTAAACGGGAACAACAGATGAGGAACTATGCATGCTATGTAGCCCAAAAATCAGTTTTTGTTATGAACATGACATTATTTATAATACTGCATGGCTTTGACTGTGCTAAATTGTCTGTGTTTGTCCACAATACTTTCTCTCATTTCACTACCCCAGCCGTGAAACAAACATATTTCAATCAAAAGATGGCTTTTAAAGTTGGAAGCAACAATACTTGAAGGTCTTAACAGGAAAGGAAAACATAATAGTAGCTGGAAGCCTGAGGGAAGAGCTGCTAACAAAAACCTCTCAACAGAAGAAACCTATGCCTGCTTCATCATTTTATAAAGAAAACAGAAACCTGTATTTTGTCTAATCTAGGCTTAGTCAACACTCCTCCAAAGAAAAAAAAGCTGTGGTGTCACATCATCACTAGACAATGATCACAAAACAGTAAATAATTGGCAATGGACTAAATTCTAATGTTTTGGAGCAGCTACTAGAGCTATAACAAGCGAAGGATGGTTGTGTTTCGGGCTGTCCCATATCTTTCATGGACATAGACTGAACAACTTTCAAATCATATAACATTCAATATGTTTTTTCCCCCTGTATAGAGTTGCAAATCCAGGTAAGTTCAAGAGAGTTGTAGTCTGGTTCCATTTTCAAAAGTTTATAAGCCCTGAGCAACCGTATATCTGTAATCTCGCTACACCAGATGTAACAGAAAAGAAACACAGCAGAAAAAAACTGCAGCAGCAGCGAGGACAGTTGTCATAATTTGAGGTCACACTCCAGGGGTGAAGAGTCCACAACGGCTATTCCCCCCAAGGATTCCTATGAGTTCTTTTTAGAAGACGAGATTGTACATTTCTCTGATTATGTCACATAGCTTGCTGATAATAGAGAGACTAAGAGTGGTTTCAAAAATGTCAGAACCCACCCGGAAAGGAACGGAGGACAAAGGCTATATAAGCATTATTAGAAATGTGTCTTCATCACTCACGACAGTCTTAACGTTTTTTCCTTTCTTGTAAATATGCTGTACGTAGCTTGCGATGAATCAAAGTAAGCTAGATAGCACACCTCTGTTAAAAGGTTTGATTCATTGGGGCAAAATGTTGAATCTTTGCTGCAGCAGGAAGCAGGCAAAACACCCAACTATACGTACCGCTCGTACAGACAAAACGGCGCTCTAAAAAAGCCGTTCCAAAATACCTTTAAGCCCAGGCCCTTGATGTGCGTATGAGCCGCGACGCGTTGTTTTTTGGTGGTGGATTGGACCTCCTCGATCCTCATGCCTGGTGCTTCAACCAACTGAGCTTACAACGTTATTGATATCGGATGGCGTAGAGGAAGCTATGAATATATATCACGATCAACGTGTGATTTCTCGATTTGGGTAGCTTCGGATCAAAACCCAGAATCTTCTTTGTGTCGTGGCTCGCTGGGATGATTCGTAGACAAAAGCAATAGAGTGTAGCTCCTTCTTGGCAGCTCCTCTTTCTTGTTGTTGGTTAGTTACATACCTTGCAAGACAACAAGTATGTGGAAACTAAACCTACCTTTGTATGGAAACACAATTCAAAATTCCACCGAGTGAATAGGAGGTGAGTTTTTATTTAAGGATGGGACATGACCAACCTCTCAATGGCTCGGGTCTCGGAAAGTTGATCCTCGCCGTTGGATTTATGAATGGGAATCCCAACTTTAATCTTCACACCCGGCAGAATCCACCTACCAGGTCACTTTTAACCGGCTAATGAATACTCTGACGGCCATTGGCGGCCTTTTTTAACATACATCTGACGTCCACAAAACACCCAAATTTTTACACCGTTAGATCTTGCTATCAATCCTACGGTCATGGAAAGGCGCAATTCATGAGCCATAAGATCCATCTTTTAATCCAACGGCCCACGTACGACGTTGCTCGTCTGCCCTTGGATTGAATTTATCATTGTATGACAGAATGACGCCACTGCTCGAGTGCCCCCAAATAATTCTTACCTCGCGGATGTGCACCACGTGTCGAGCCCACCTCCCCGAGCCATTGGCGATCGAAAATTACCGGTGCTCATCGTTTACCAATCGAAAACTGGCACCATCGACTTCCGGCCTAGTTGCTAGTTGCTTTGCTAAAAATAAAGCTGTCTTTCCCACTTTAGTTAATATGCTTAGGCTAAGCCTCCAATGTTCAAAATTTTAAATATGTATATTGGCATTTGAAATATCAAAAATTAGGCTTAGTCTAGTTTATCTCCGCATCACTGGAGTTATGCCCATGCACCAAAGATACGGCAAATCATGCTCGTCAAATGCTATCGCCCGATCAATTACTCTTCCTCTGAATTCACAAAATCGATAATAATGAAATATTTCAAGCATAGAATAACCTTGGAATTAATCGCCACGATGAATTAGCCTTTCAATATTTCAGCGATACAAAATCAATAAATCACATATAGATGGTGCACACATGCGACACATGCCATCAGATGGTGCACCTCATGCCACAAATATATAAAATCACGCAGATGGTGCACACATGCTACATATACCGTCATCGTGTAAGTGGTGCACATAATGCCACATACTCATACAATCATAGCCATATGTCCAGCCATGTAGGGGCACACATGCTACACATACCGTTATCGTGTAAGTGGTGCACACAATGCCACATACTCATCCATGCTTAGCCATATATCCAGCCATGTAGGAGCACACATGCATCAACTACACAATAAAAATGATGGATCTCACTGAACAAAATACTAAAGAGTTAAATTAATGGGATAATTTCGATTCTAACATGTGTAATGGTGTACGCCCATTCAAGAGTGCCCAAGACTCTTTTTGGGTGCCCACACATTGGGCTGTACTTAGGCACCCTTTGGCAATGTGTAAATAGCCTTAAACATTCCAGTGAACTAGTTAGTAGGAGACCCGCGCAGCGTTGGAGTACAATATCTTTGTACTTAGTTTGGCAACAAACTTATGTGCCTTGTGTCATCACTGCTGAGACTTCTCTAAAATTCAAAAATGGATAGGAGTGGTCGAAAAGGTACGATGTGGCAAGCTCTTCATGCAACTTCTTACATTGTTTCTTCCTTTTTCTAAAACTTCATTTTTGGTAGCTTTGTGAAGGTGACACGTGTAGAGAGAGAGAGAGAGAGTCGAGTTTTAGAGAGAGAACAATGTTAATTATATATAGTATAGATTTCAAAAACCAAAAGCTCCCACTTATTTCAATTATATCAGTTTCAATTATATATTCCAAATTTTATTAATAGGCCACATAGGATGAACGACATGTTTTCTTGAATTTTTTAACTCCAAAAAAAACCTAGAATCTTCTTTCTCGTATGGCTTACTCAGATGTTCATAGCGCAAAAGCATTTGAGAATAGCTTCTTCTTGGTAGCTACCACACCTGCCTGTTGTGTTGGTTGGTTACACGTCTTGTAAGTCAACTATGTGGAAACTAAACCTACCTTTGTGGAAATTTTTAAACAAAATTCAAACATGCTCAATGTAAACATTCTAATGAATCTTAAAAATTCTTGAAATTTTTATTGGCCACATAGATGCCTTATGAGAGACATCCTACACTCAAAGAGTCTCTAGCGGATTGTGAATCCCGTTGGTCCATTTTCTTCCTTTACTAGCAGATTTTGCTACCCAGGAGCCTCTTAAAGGTTTAATCACATTTGGTCATACCATTTTGACTATAAATCATTGTATATGTTCTATCTCTTTTGGGGACTTACTTATGATGGCGTTGGGGCGAAGCCAATCAATTGCTCACTTTGATGCTTCAACTTTGCCGAAGATTTTCACAATGCCGATCTGAAATTCTATCATTTAGACTTTAATAAAAATAAACAAATGATAGAGATATTTAAAATACAAGAATCCCATGTCAATATTTATTGCAGCAAAATTTAGTGAATCATGATAGTAGAATATAGCTACTAATTATTAAGATTGATGATTCATATCATTTCACAACTTTAAATGACATTAAATGATGACCATTGCTTGTACAGCCCCAAGGTTAGTATTGCTTGTAAGACACATGTCCTATCGCTACTAATGAGGAAAAGAATAAGTATCAAAACAATACCACATTTAGAGTTGTCAATAAGGACCGGTCTTATGTAGTAGCTAATGTGGATGGTAGCAAAGGTTGAATCCCAATAAAACAACTAGAGCACCTAACATGCGTATCCACATCGTAGACAACATCATGAGCTAAGACTAAAAGCAATCCTAAGTGCCATCAAGAAGCAAATCGAAAAGTTTGGATAGATGTACAGGTCATATGATACAAACCCTTTCTTGAAGTCAGGGCTACTTATAGCAAGCATTTAAAGAAGAGTAACACCCTTAGCCATTTTGTCTAACTCAACATGTAGGCGATCGAAAGGTGGTCAAAGCTCTTTGGTCTATCTTGTTTAAGTCTGAGTGTTACTATAAGAGGGCATACATATAACCAATTTGATCAAATCACATATCCAAGATTGAGCGAGATGCACCACAAGTGGAAATGTGTTTTTTGCGTGTGCATGCACACATGCAAAGGTTTGTGTGTGACAAACACAAAAATACACACACACAGGGATATTACATTATAATGTCAATTGATAATTTTAAATGGTTACCCAAAGCAATGGGTGGAGAGTTTTGGAAGATTATATAAAGATTTTATTATATCCAAAGATATCAACTCACAAATAAACTAAAACAAACTATTACCCAAACAAGATTTTAGAAAAAGATTTTGCCATATCTAGATAATGACTCACAAATAGACTAGAACACAATGTTACCAAACAAACACATTGTGAAGTACCTAGGTAATGAAATCATGATGAATCAATTTCCAAATACTAGGTGTTTGTAAATAAATGAGATATCTTGGTATGGTTCAAATCCAATTTCACTCCAAAGCAAGCATCTGATACCTAATACTTGTCTAACATCTAACACAACAATCCACAAGTTATCCTATGATTGAAGGTAGTTTCTTTAGTCCTAGGTACTTGTTATACATGTCCATAGTAAAACAATAGAAAAAGAGCAACATTATGTTAAAGCAAGGAGATTATGGATAAACTTATGTGACAATTGTAATACAACCTGTGCTGATATTTACAAGGGAAACATAGTTATTAGAGTGAAATTTTGTGCACTAACAATCATCAGATGCTTGTTTAGGACTTAGACAATCAATATATGCTTGGTAGTAGTAGTTAGAGATGAAGATCAAAGGAGGAGAAATGGAGCTATGCAATTAGAAGACAAGCATGATATTAAGATTCTATTTTCAATGTTGGCAATCACAAAATCTCAATAAATCTAGAAAATATGCCAAAACAAGAGTTTGACATAAAATAGTTTTGAGTTTGCATGAAATTTGGGTTCCTAGCCACTTAAATCATGCAAGAAATTATACATAACGTGCTTAAAACATAAACTCTATTGAATTACACAATTTAATTTACATGAGAGTAGCTAGAGAGAGAGGAAGGGTTGTAGTAGAGGATTGAACACTTAGCATGGAATCTACATTTCCAGTAAATCCAAGTAATGCAAGATGCATGAATGGCTAGTGGGACACCTAGCGTTATACCAAAGGATTGCATAGTTCGCATGGACTCTACCTTATTAGGGAAACTTTAACATATCCTCATGCAAAACATTTTTTATGAACATTTTGACATTTAGGATTATGTCCATTTAGGAACCTAGACCCCATTGAGCTACAATGATTTAATATAGGCGAGAGTGGATGGAGAGTTAGGGCATTGGTTTAGTTGGATACTCAACGTTTTACTAGTGAAACTCACATGGAATTTGCTTTATTATTCAATCCAATTAATGCAAGAGGCATGAATGGAAGGTGGACTAAATGCAAACTCAAGTGAGGAGCCAATCTAAACTATAAGTTGCCTCCCTCAATACTCAAAGTCCTTGAACACCTACCTTAGCATGCACATGGACACCTTTGGTTTGCAAGCATTTGATGCTCAACATGAAATTTCGGGGGGGAGGTTGTGACACATGGTTGGTTGGGCCATAATGAGGGCACCTTGATCATTTTGGGAAGTCGATTATGTTGAGAAACCATATCAACATCATGCGTCAGATACGTGCATAGCATTAAAATTCTCAGTTTTTGGGCCAAAGAAAGTTCTTCCTCTGAGTCTCCTAACTCTAATTCAATCATGCTAGCATCTACTTGATTTACATCCTCCTCAAACTCTCTAGACCAGCCCATTTGTGCATCCTAAATCCACTTCTTAGTTTCTTGGTCAATAAGAGCCTCAAAAATATTGTTGGTTGCCAAAGGAAAAGTCATTCTTTCTTTTTCTTATTGTGCAGTAGGTTTCTTCTGAGCCTCTACCTTCTTGTCTGAATTGTTATCTGTCCGTGTTTCTCCAGTTTTCTCCATGTCCTGGTTTTTTGCCTTGCCTTTGACAGTCCACTTTGGTTTAGGAGGAAGATTAGCGTACTATTGAGCTCGCTCCTGTATTGGTTTAGGTTCATTTCTCTTTAAAGGGAAGTTTTTGACTGTGTGTGTTGAGAGCCCACACAAAAAGCATGAATTAGGAAGGTTCTTGTAGACCACGGGCTGCTCCGTATAGTCACTTCCATTCCTATTGATTATCACCAGGGTTTTCGGGAGCTCCTAAGCAATATTCAATCTAACACACACCTGGGGATGACCTCTAGGGTTAATGAATTGCTCCTTTTCCACATCTATCACTAGACCTAATCTTGTACAAAGGTTAGGAGCTTGGTTCACTAAGGAAAAGGGAAGGTCAGGGAGTTCTACCCAAACAGGTACAAAGGTGGATCTTGGCATATCAAGGTTGAAGTCTTGGGACCAAAACTCTAGATAAAGGGGTTGATGTCTTATGGTCCAAAGGGCATGGTGAAGAGCCTTCCAAGCCATATCCTCAGTTTCAAACAGAAAAAAGAAGAACCCTTTTCTTTAAAATCTAACACTAGTGACTACAAGCCCTTTCCTTATCCAATTGTTTATAAGTTATCCCTCTAGGAAGGCAGCAAGGGGTCTAGGGCCAGGCAGATAACCTATTAAGGCATGTGATTCAAGCTAGTCTATAGATTGTTCAAGTCTATCCTCATCCAAAAAAGCTACCACCTTACCTTTAGAAGGTGATTTCTCCTCAACTTCAGGCTGTTGAGTTTGCGATTTATATTAGAGACACAGAGAGAGAGACCCAAACACAGATACACTCACTACAAACACCACGCACACAGACACACACATCTTGTGGGTTGATCATGAGAGAGAGAGAGAGAGAGAGAGAGAGAGAGCTACCCAAACACATCCTGTGGGTTGATTCATGAGAGAGACAAATAGAGGCAGAGAGAAGGAAGTGATAGTTTTTGGGTGAGAGACAGAGCTTTTGCTTGAGAGCAGAAGACACACACACACACACACACACACACACACACACACACACACACACACACATGCATGCATGCATGCACGCATGCACACACACACGCACACGCACACACACAAGAGCTTCCAAGCATCACCATCCCACACAGTTGAGCCTTGACTCAGTCCCTTTGCTGCTTCTGTTCCTCCTCAGTCCACACGCTTCACGCGTTTATCTTCTCTCTTATGACTTCCACCGTTTTTTTAAACAAATATATTGGGCCTTGTGTCTCTTTCGTCCTCCTTGCCTCTGCCTACCATAGATCTCATCTTTATCTATGCATAGCCTTCTCACTGTCTTCCCTTCTAGCTTGGTGGGTTCCTGTCCAAAGATTTGCCCCCTTCGCATCCTTTCCTTGTCATCTTCCCTTGGCTCCTTGTGCTGCCCTCTCTCTCCTGTGAATCTGTCTGCCCCTTCTCCCAATTTGAGCATGATTTGAATATCGAATCTTCCGAGCTTTTTCCCCTTTGGAGCCCTAGCTCGTTTTCCTTCTGCTTTTGCGATCCAACTTCTCTTTGAATGGTCCATCTCTGCAATAAATTGCCATCTAGCTGCCTTGTACATGTCTCGCATGCAGCTTGGTTTGGTTATCATTCTTGGATATTAGCCGACAGCTTTTGCAAGACTAAATCAGAGTTTTTGAAACTGTGGGGACTCTCAACATGCGAAAAGGATTGTTTATGTTTGGGTAGAGCAAAATGAAGTGCGAGATCTGGGGTATAAATTTTCAGACATTTGGATGACTTCGAAGAAGTAGCCAAAAGCTTCTGATAGGGGTTGACCAAGAATCGTACTAGTGGCAATCATTAGGGTTCAATCTGGTCTCAAGATCAGCTGTGCATAGGCTGGATGGGCAGTAGAGCATCGCAAGCATCTCAACTTGCTTAGTTCCACGTTCAAAAAAGGTGCGATCAATCGTCCCTCAAATGGCAAAAGCCTCCAGCGGCTCGACTTTCATGTATATTTCTTCTGATAATATAAAAGGGCTGATTCTTGCTCTTTCTTCAAGCCTTTTTTCGACACCAGTTTCATCGTGAAGAAGAAGGGACTCAAGCAAGCTGGCGCTTCAAATTTGAGGGCAGTTCATATGTTGTGTCCATGATAGCTGTTCATAGCTGATTGCGTTTAATGCAGTAAATTTCTGTCATGCGTTCTAAGGTGCATTGCTTTCAATTTCTCTTTTGAGGTTTGTAGTCTTAGTTCCTCCACCTGCGCCTACTGACTTGGGGCTGATTCCTACACCATCCTTTGATTAAGAGTTGTGGTGTCCGTCCCCTGCGTCTCCGACTGCATTTGGTTCATCCACGTGGTAGGGAGAGGGGCTCTTACTGGGCATTAGTACATCCATTTTTTCCTGGCTCTAAATAAGCCCATTAAACCTTCCATCGGTATTAGCACCACCTGTCCCTTGTTTTGTTCCTCCTCCTAATGAGCTTGCTATTCTCCAGTCCTCCCCATTGCTGGCATTTTGTAGCCTGAAGGAGCTGTAGTGCTAGCACCCATTGCTGGCATTTTGTAGCTTGAAGGAGCTGTAGCGCTAGCAACACAACGCATGAAAGGGGGGGGGTGAAAAGCCCTCCTCTTAACTCCTATACCACCCCCGCATATGAGGGCCTTGCAGCCTATTTGGTGTCTCTATAGCTAGCGGCCGGAGAGAGAGGGCTTGCAATGAGAGTTCTTGATAGTCCATTCTCCGAAGGTGGCAAGGGAGCGAACTCTTTCAGTAGCAGAAAGTGTGAAGTATTCCTATTAGAACGTCATTGTTGTAGAAGTCCTTGTTGGATCCATGCAAAGGTGGAGTCACATCAACAGTACCATGTGAGAGAGCTAGATTTGGAGGTACTCTACCTCTAGTGTTTGTCCCCATCCGTCTCCTCTACCGGGGGGTATAGCCTGACGGTCTCAACGTCACATCAGATTAGGATTTACCTATGCGTTCTTCTCTTGATCCACTAGGATCTAATACAAATAATCATGTCATGACATGCCCTCTTGCTTAGAGAAGCAGATGTCCTCATCTGTGTGCCTTCAAACAATCTTCAACAAGTGTGTGGTAATCCTTCAAGTAATCTTCATCAAACCATTGACCATCTTCCATAGGATATCCTTTAAACTTTACCAAATATCAAGATCTTTGTCTATTCCTTGTACTCTTGAACTCATGGGATAGTATTCACTCCGGAATAAGTAATTCTACCCCATCTTCAAGTTTTAGTTCTTCTTCTTCAATAGGCCTCACCGGTGGTTCACCTTTAAATGGCTTCAAGATGCTAATATGGAAACCATTCTTCATCCTTTAGCTAGTAGGTAATGTCAACCTGTATGATGTTGGAGTTCCTTCTGGATGTATAACCTCTGAAACCTGGAAAGGTCCATAATATCTTACTACTAGCTTTACAAACTTGGTATTTCCTCGTATTGTCTTTGTACGCCTTTTGTTAATCTTTAAAAGAACCCAATCTCCCTTCTCATAATGTACATCCTTTCACTTCTTATTCTCGCAGCCTTCTTGTACAGTTCTTGAGCTCACTGAATATGTGATCAAACCCTTGAAGATATTCTGTCCACTTGATTTGCTAAGGTGAAACTATTGGTTGAGAAAACAAATGTTTAATACTTTGATGATCTATATTAACCTTGAAGTCGAATCCATAAAGATAATGTCTCCATAACTTCAAAGCATGAACTATGGCAAATAGTTCCTTCTTATATGTGCTATACTTTAATTCAGTACTTTGAAGTTTTTGACTCTCAAAGGTTATGGGATGTCCCTCTTGCATTAGTATGGCTCCAATGGATGTACCACTAGCATCCGTACATATGACAAAGAAAGGCTTATCAAAATCCGGCAAAACGAACACAAGGTTAGTCATTAAAGCAACCTTCCAATTCTCAAAGGAACTCGAATGTGTATCACCCCAGTGATACATTGATTGCTTCTTAAGTAGATCAATAAGTGGTGATGCAATCTTAGAGAAATTCAAGATGAATATCCTATAATAGCTACATAAACCAAGAAAAGATCTTAGTTCATGTACATTCGTAGGGACAGGCCATTCCTTCATAGCTTTCACCTTGGTTGGATCAACCTGAATCCCATGTTCATTGATGACATGGCCTAAATATTCTATTTCCTTCTTAAAGAACTCACTTTTTTTTATAGTCAGGAAGAGTTGGTTCTCTTGAAGCAATTCCATCACTTGTGCAAGATGTTGCTTGTGTTCTTCTTCATTTTGCCTAAAAATTAAAATATCATCAAAGAACACAACTACAAACTTGCTTATGTATGGTCGAAGAACTCTTCTCATTAGCCTAAAAAAGGTAGCAGGTGCATTAGTCAACCCAAAGGACATAACTACAAATTCAAAATGCCCTCTTTGTGTCCTAAAGGTAGTCTTATGCACGTCTTCTTCCCTCATCCTAACTTGATGATATCCCAACTTTAAATCCAATTTGCTAAATACCTTGGCACCTTTCAAGGAGTCTAACAAGTCATCAACTCTAGGTATAGGAAACCTATTCTTAATTGTCAACTCGTTAAGGGATCTATTATCAATACACATCCTAAAGGTTCCATCCTTTTTTTACCAAAAAAACTGGAGCCCCAAAAGGCGAACTACTTGGCCTCATTAGACCTTTCTCTAGCAAGTCCGCAACTTGCTTTTCCACCTCTTCTAGCTCTACCTTATTCATTCGATACGGAGCTCTACATGGGAGGAGAGGACCCTGGAATCAACTCAATAGTATGATCTTCAGGTGTAGAGATAGGCAACTCATGCCGATCGTCACTAGCAAATAGATCATCGAATTGCTTGAGGAACTCTAAATGTTGACGTTCCCAATCATTATGTTTGGGCTTCAGTTCCCTAACATATATCACACTACAACTCACTCCCTTACATAACTCTCTTTTAGCTCTAGTATGAGATATGAGTGGAATATGGGAAATATCTTGCTCACCTTTTAAGGTGATCCTCGTACCTTGTGCTCAAAGGTACAAGTATGTTTCCTTACATCCATAGATGGTTGGTGCCTAGGATCATGTTGACTTCCTACAGAGGAGCAACAAGAAAGTCTCTACAATCTTCATACTTTTGGATCTTGAAGAGCAAGTTCTTGACTTTAGAAGTACATTGCTCTTCATTCTTTCTAAACACACCACTAATACTCATATCCCTCAAAGGCCATTTCTTAACTTTGACTATATTGGCCAACCTATCTGAGATAATATCGTAGTTACTACCATCATCCATGAGGACAATGATACGTTGACCCCCAACATATCCATGTAACTTAAATAAGTCGTGTCGACCAAAGATGTAATGCAAATTAGCATTATTGCTCTTTTTATTATTTTCAATATTTTTACAAGAAGGTTCGCCCTCTTGCTTAGGGTGAGAAGCCCTAGTTACATTGGTCTTACCCATCTTCTTCTTTAACTCTAGACAATTATAGAACCTATGATTTGTCATCTTTTTGCATCCAAAACGTTTTATTTCCTTAAACAATCTATCCCTTTCTTGAGGAGACATGAATGGAGGTTTCACACGTCCACCTAGAGTAGGTTTCCTTGTTGGTTTGCTGTTAATTGTTTGTACTCCCACTCGCCTAGGAAAGTGTCGTCCATTTCTTTTAGAGTTAGCTGATCGAACAAAGGGTCTACTTGGTGAAGTTGACGCCTCATATATTACTTCTGTCCTTCTAGGATTGACTTTCCTTTCTGCTGCCTCGGCCAATCTAATGGCATCCTTTAATTTAGTTGGGCTTAGGAGTTCCAACTCATGTCGGATGTTGGGTCTAAGACCCGAGAGATACTTATATAATTTCTCCTCTTCCGTCTTCGTTGTAAACTCTAGAGATAAATGCCAAAATTTCATAGTGCACTCACTCACCATCTCCCCATCAAATTGTCGTAGTTTCTCCCATTTAAACATTTGGTCCTCCTTATACTTAAGTGGGAGAAATGTCGTCTTTAATTCTTCCAAGAATTTAGACCACTACTTTCCAATTGGCATATGAACCACCAAAGTAACGCATCCTTCTCCAAATGTAGGGTAGCTAGTGCTAACTTCTCATCTTCTGTATGATCAAATTGTACAAAGTACAATTGAAAATTTCTAATCCAATCGAGGAGTTTCTCTAGATGCCTAGCCCCATCGTACTTCGGAAACTCAAGCCGCCGCCCAGGATCAAACCTTCTTTTCTTAGTCTTTTCTAAAGGATTAGCCTGATCCTCAAATAATTTCCATTTTAAGGGCATTTCTCTTTGAATTGTATCACTTATGACTGCCATCAATCCTTGAATAAATTCTTGGATTGCATTATCTGGATAGTGTGGTGGTGATGGTGTTTTTGGTGGAGGTTCGGTTGAGGGTTATCAGATGATGGATCAAATACGTTTTGGTAGATAGGGGTGTAACTGTTGGAACTGTGGGGAGACACGAAGTGGATAAAGAACACGAGAGTGTAGTCCACACACAAAGCTCCACTGAATAGTTCAACAATAGAAGTATAAGACTTGGGATATATATGAAACCCAAGTATAAAGTGAAAACCCTAGTCTAGAATAACTTAGACCAAGTCTAGCCTACAATACCATACCATTGTATGTTCTATCAAATCCCCCCTCAATGGTATGGCTGAAGTACTCTAGGAACTCCTCAGAAGTACCTAGGGTACCTAAAGTACCATGGTTGTGTTGAGAGTTATGGTGCCATGAGCACATGTAGAGCAAAGGTATGAGTAAAGGGAAAGCTGCCACATGGCATGGAGGAGATATCCCACATGTGAGCAAGCAAATGGATGTAAGTACCCTCACCTATAAAAGGGAGGTTCATTTGAAGTAATATCAATCAAGCACTTTGCACTATCTCAAGATTCTCTTTATGAGTCCAAGCTAATCTATCTTGGAACCTAATTGACTTGAGATACATGTCATGAGCACTCTCTTCATCATGTTTCCACATAGGTTCCATCCACCTTAGAGCATTCCATAGATCCTGAGGCATACATGTTTTGTCATGGTATCAGAGCATAGGTTTAGCTCTCCTAGTTTAGCTCATTAGTAGTTCACTAGGATTGCTTCCATTCCTAGATTAGTTGTAGGCATGTCTTAGGAGCTCATGTTTTTCTCCTAGGTTAGTTTTAGTTTTAGATTAAGAACAAGTTTCCGTCCCTTGAGAGAGAAAATTTCCGTCCATCCATTTCATGAGAGATTCATTGTGAGCTTGAGTGTTCCTTATTCTATGAGAACAAGAGAGTCCCTTGAGTAGTTTCTTTGTGAGGAGAGATTTGAAAGGTTTGAGAAAGAGAGCCCGAAGCTCTACCTACACCCATCTTTGAGAGGTTCTGAGTAGAAAGAGAAGTCCAAAGAGAGGTTCTCCAATAGAGCTTCAAGCTCCCTACTGCCTCTCCAAACGACCTACAGGCGGACTCTACAATGAAGAACAGCCTTGCAGCAACTAGAATGCTCACGGGCAATGCTCCAGAGGGTTGCGACTCTAGCCAACGCTATCTGCCTCCACTACGAAGGGACACACAACCACTAGCCAAGGCAGCCAACAACGAAGCAAGCTCCTAAGGTGCAGCCCAAGCTTCCTCAGTAGCAGCAGTGAAGCAAACGAGTGCAGCTCCTACGGACAGCACGCGCACTCAACACAGCAACAATGAGCAGCCTACACTGCAAAACAGACAACCAACGACTGCAATGACTCTGAAGCAAGCTCTTCGACCAGCTTCAACAGCCCACTATGATCTTCAAGACAAGGCGGCCTCTATGAGCCTCTAAGAGCAAGAAGCAACGACCTCGCCATCTGATTCTACGACTCCCTACTGCACCAATTGGCCTTCCCGGAAGCCTCTCCAATGAGCAACACCGGCTATCCCAATGCCTCTCCAAATCAGGAGACTGCCAGCTCCAAACGCTGTCCACGATCGTCAACAACAGAAGCCAAGGCCGCTACGAACTCCAACTGTTGACGATGAGCCAGCCTCCTGAGACGAGCAACCGCATCAGCAACCTACACGAGAGCTCGAAGCTCTCCTCTTGCATGCGCAGCCGGTCGATAGAAGCTCCGTCGTCGCCATTGTTTCTTCTCTACAAAAGAGACACGTGGCAGATAGCATCTAACCAACGTTAGGTAAGGTTAACCCGTGGTTCAGAGGCTAGGTCACCTTCTGGCCACGTGGCAGATAAAGTGGTCAAAGCTAACTGTGGTTAGGTTCAGCTACTTGGATTAGTTGAACTATGGTAAAGTTAGTGTAAACCCTGGGTTTAACCAAGTTGTGTTCAAAGGTCACCACAGTGCCACCTAAGCACACAGAGCCTCTTGTTAAGCACAGTATGGAATTCAGCATGTGAATCTCTGTGCCACATCATCAAAGGCCCCTCTTCTTCACAAAAGCTTCAACAAGCCATAACTTGCAATCCAGGAAGAATTTGCTTATGCTCCAAAAAGGAAAAGTGATTGTCTTTTTGAGCTCTACGCACTTGTTAGATCAGAATCATTGTATGCAATTAGACACTGCCAATATTGAAAGAAATCAATTGGTAAGACCTTTGCAGCAAATGAAAAAGCAAAGCATGAATGCACACATCATTGTCATAAGCATGCCAAAAGCACAAGTGCATGAGATGACCATAGCAGAAAGCATGGCATCCACACATAAAGCATTAAGGCACATGGAAGAACAAAGCATCATGCATCAAGCAAAGAAGCCAACAGGGTCATTATCAAGCCATAAGCAGAATGATAGGAACATGTATTGTGAAACAAAAACCTTGCCAACCTTGCCTATCTTTTGTAAATCAAACCTGACCACCTGAGAGTAGCTATGAAAGCACCCAGGGGAGGTATTGACATGTAAAAAGCCACACTTGACCACCTTAAGTAGCAATGCATGCACTAAGGGGAGGTGATGGAATGTAACTCACATCTGACCACCTTGTAGTAGCCAAAGGATTATGGCACCAAGGGGAGGTGTTGAGAGTTATGGTGCCATGAGCACATGTAGAGCAAAGGTATGAGTAAAGGGAAAGCTGCCACATGGCATGGAGGAGATATCCCACATGTGAGCAAGCAAATGGATGTAAGTACCCTCACCTATAAAAGGGAGGTTCATTTGAAGTAATATCAATCAAGCACTTTGCACTATCTCAAGATTCTCTTTATGAGTCCAAGCTAATCTATCTTGGAACCTAATTGACTTGAGATACATGTCATGAGCACTCTCTTCATCATGTTTCCACATAGGTTCCATCCACCTTAGAGCGTTCCATAGATCCTGAGGCACACATGTTTTGTCAGGTTGCACAAATTCATCCAAGAGGATATAGCAACCTATGGGAGTATTACAAGAAAAACAATGTCATTTTACAACCCCCCTTGACATTGTTGTAATGTCTCTAATTCCCAAGCCTGTTCGATGACATACAAACACTTCTACTAATAGGCTCTTAGTGAAGATATCTGCTACATTGTCCCCAGATGGACAATAAATGAGGCTAATGATGCCATCTGCTATACAATCCCGTATAAAGTGATAGTGATTTTCCACATGTTTCATGCGAGCATGAAAAACAAGATTGTTACCAATCTTTATGCAACTCTGACTGTCACACAAGATAGAGGTGGCCTAATCATCTTGTGAATGATGCAAGTCATAAAGTAGCTTCCTTAGCCATATGCATTCTATATTAATTGCATTTGCTACCTTATACTCTGCTTCACTAGAAGAAAGAGAGATCCTGGCCTGCTTCTTACTTAACCAAGATATGCATGCGGAACCCAAAGAGAAACAATAGCTAGAAATGGATTTTCTATCATCAATGTCCCTTGACCAATCAAAATTTGTGAAGCCACATAGATCAAGATCACAAGCATTGGTATAATGCATCCAAAGAGTAATAGTGCCATGCACATATCTGAGAGCACGCTTGGTGGCATTCCAATGAGTGATAGTGGGACAATGCATAAACTGACTCAATACTCCTGCAGCATAAGCAATATCAGGCCTTGTGGAACACAAATAGATAAGACTCCCCACCAACTGTCTGTACAAAGTGCCATCAAACTTTTAGCCTTACCATACTTAGACAGTTTGAGACCCTTCTCAAGAGGTGTAGCTCCAAGCTTTGACAAAATATGAAGAGGGGAGAGGAGAAGAGTGGAGATGAGGAGAGAGGGCTGTAAAGAATAAGGGAGAGAGATAGGAGACTCAAGTTCAGCTTTCTTCACAACACACAAAAGAGAGAGGACACAAGGTTGGAGGGTGAAGCCTTTCTTCACTTTTGCACACAACAACAATACAATAGAAGAGGGAAATACCCTATATGTCAAAACCTAGAATACGTGGTTCATATGTGAACCCCAAACCAAAAACATACGTGGTAGTCTAACTACACCACGAGTACAACTAACATAGGCGGTGACATAAATGATAGTCATCCAGGAGATATGTCGGGGATAGAGCTTGATATCTTAACACTCCCTCTCAAGCTCAAATCCATCTCACGTACACCAAGCAAGCTCCTAAATCTGCGAAGCTTCTCGGTACCCAATGCCTTCGTAAAGATATCAGCCACCTGATCCTCAGTGCTGACATAGACAAGATCAATCTCACCAGCTAGAACCTTCTCTCTCACAAAGTGATAATGCACCTCAATGTGCTTCGTTCTAGCATGATAAACTGGGTTATTAGCAAGCATGATGCTGCTAATGTTGTCACAATGAATGACAACTGCTGCATGAACTGACTGTCCCATATCTGCAAGTAGCTTCCGTAACCAAGCTACCTCACATGCAGCCATTGCTGCACCCCTGTACTCAGCCTCTGTGCTCGACAAGGCAACTGTTGGCTGCTTCTTGCTGCTCCAACTGATGGCACCACTCCCAAGGGAAAACATAAAACCACTAGTAGATCTCCTGTCTGAGACACTACCAGCCCAGTTAGCATCTGTGTATCCATGTACCTGTAATGCACACCCAGCTTCATAAAACAGTCCATAATGCAATGTGAACTTCACATACCGTAGTATGCGCCTAGCCGCATCCAAATGTGGCTTCCTTGGTGCCTACATAAACTGACTCACCAGCCCCACAGCATAGCTCAAATCTGGTCTGGTTATAGTCATGTAAATCAAGCTACCTACTATGCGCCTGTACATAGTAATATCTTCAAGAAGCTCACCTGACTCTGCATTGAGCTTCACATTCTGCTCCAATGGAATAGAGATAGGCTTACAGCCTGTCATCCCATATTTGGACAGCATGTCCAAACCGTATTGCCTTTGCAACAGCCATATCCCACTCGGGGATCTAATAACCTCAATGCCCAAGAAGTAACGCAGCTCTCCCAAATCCTTCATCTCAAATTTCTGCTTCAACAGCAGCTTCACTTCATTAATGTCTGCATCACTATCACCTGTAATAATCAAGTCATCAACATAGATGACTATAAGCACAATCCCTCTGTTTGTCCTTTTCACATAAAGTGAAAAATCTGAATTGGAAATCTGAAATCCAATAGTGACAAGATATTGCCCTATCTTGTCTGACCATGCCCTCGGTGCCTGTTTTAAGCCATACAAGGCTTTGCGCAACCTGCATACAAAATCGGGGTGTGCTTTATCCTCATAACCTTCTGGCTGCATCATATAAACCTCTTCCTGCAAGTCACCATGCAAGAAGGCATTTTTCACATCCATCTGATGCAAAGACCATCCCTTTGCAGCAGCCATAGCAATTACTGCTCTCACGGTTGCCATCCTTGCAACTGGGCTGAAAGTTTCCTCATAGTCAATTCCATATGTCTGTGCAAAACCTTTGGCAACCAATCTTGCCTTGTACCTGCTAACAGACCCATCAGCATTGTGCTTTACTTTGTAAACCCACTTGCAGCCAATAGCCTTCTTATCATGAGGCAAAGGCATCAAATCCCAAGTGTGGTTTGCATCCAAGGCAGCCATCTCTTCATCCATAGCTGCTTCCCAATTTTTATGCCCTGCTGCATCCTCAAAACATGTGGGCTCTGGCTCCTCTAGAACCTTGACCATATAAGCATAGTGATGTGCTGTATACCCATCATATCTCAGCCTATCAACTGGATACTTAATACGAGTGGACCTCCGTACAACTGGATCAGTTGCAGGCGTCTTTAATTCATGCCTGCTTTTCCTTGCACCAGGTGTAACAATAGAAGGAATCCCAAGTTCCTCATCAAGGCTCATTTCAGAGCCGCTTGACTCTCCATCAACATGAGAGCTACCAGCAGACACATCAAATACTGGAGCATGGTCCACTTTTTCTTTTCCCTTATGTGATACCTGCACAACACTATCAGGACTGCCATGTGACGATTCACTAGATCTCAATCTCCCTGTCCATGCATTAGATCCACTAGTAGAGGACTCTCTGGGTCCACTCAAGGCTTGAGATTGCTGCTCTGCATTTATTGCAGCATTCCCATTTCTTGCATCTGCATCTCCTACCATAACAGTTGGTGCATACCAGCTGCTCATTTCATCAAAAACAACATCTCTGCTCACTTGCATTTTGTGAGTGGAAGGGTTATAACAGCGATGCCCTTTCTGGTGCTGAGCATATCCAATAAAGATGCATTTTTCTGCCTTTGGATCCAGCTTGGTTCTCTTCTCATCAGGAACATGAACATACGCTATGCAACCAAATACCTTCAAGTGAGAAATATCTGGTTTTTGGCCTGTATACATTTCTTCAGGCGTCATGCCATGGACAGCTGCAGTGGGGGTTCTGTTCATAATATAAACAGCAGTTGCTACTGCTTCAGCCCAAAAATAATCAGGCATGTTTTTCTCATTTAGGATCGCCCGTCCTACTTCTGCAATATGCCTGTTCTTCCTTTCTGCAACCCCATTCTGCTGAGGGGTAGACCTGCATGAGTACTTCCTTTGAATTCCCTGTTCTTTCAGATATTCACAAAATTCTTGTGAAAAGTACTCTCCCCCTCCATCAGATCTTAGCACTTTAATATGCACACCTTTCTCTTTTTCAACCATGGCCTTAAAAGCCTTGAAATGGCTGAACACTTCACTTTTGTGCTTCATAAAATAAATCCACACCTTCCTAGTGTAGTCATCAATAAACGTCACATAATAATGGCATCCACCAATAGAAGCAGCTTTGGTTGTCCAAACATCTGAATGGATCACTTCCAAAGGTCTTCTGCTCACCTTAGCATTTTTAGGAAATGCATGTCTGGCCTGCTTACCCATTTGGCATGCTTCACATACCTTTTGCATTCCCTCAACTCTGAATTTAGGCAAACCTGCAACAATGTTTTTCGTTTGCATAGATTTCAGCCTTTGTATATTCACGTGCCCAATGCGCTTGTGCCATATCTCAATATCTGCAATGACACCTCTCCCATGCGCAAACATAGCAGCTTTCATCCTAGGTGAACATTCTTCCATTTTTGTTGCCTTTCGCAACCAAGCGGCATTTATTTTTCAAGTCCTCAACAAAGCATCCATCAGGATTAAATCTAACCTGCAGACCTTGCTCAACCATCTGACCAACTGAAACCAGGTTCTTAGTGATTTTTGGAACATGAAGTACATCTGCCAAGTACTTTGTTTTGCCATCCTGCATAGCCAATGGCACTTTACCAACCTGCGTAATTGGGTGCGCAGTATCATCACCTGTTTCAACATAACCTGGCTTATCCAAATTTCTGACATCATGAAACCACTCACCATGACTGGTCATGTGGTTAGAGGCACCTGAATCAACATACCAAACATCATTGCAAGCTGCAGCATCTCCTGACATGGAGTTAACCATATGCTGCATCACAAAAAGGTGCTCATTTCTGTCGTCACCATGCCCACTTGATGATGCATAGTTGCTTTGCTGCAACTTTCCACTTTTGATGTCATTCTGCTTTTTATAGCATGTATTCTCCTTGTGTCCAGGCTTTCCACAATAATAGCATTCTATGCTGCTATTTACTTGCTGGTTCCTTTGCCATGAACCACGGCCTCTTTGGCTCCCCCTGCCTCTAGAACTACCATGTCCTCCTCCATAGGACTGGTTTTCCTGTTGTTGCTGTTGGTTCTGATTTCCTGCACGGCCACCAGAACGGCCTCTTCCTCTACCCCTGCCTCTACCTGTATTCGAGTAGAAAGCAGTCTCTTGAGAAGTTGAGGTGGCTGAACCACCATTCCTTTGCTCTTCACTCAGCAAGAGAGCAATAAGTTCCTGAAAATCAGGAAATGTTTCACGGACTCCAATGGATGTCCGAAATTGTGCATAATCTTTCCCAAGACCATTCAAGGTCACGGACACTAAGTCCTCATCATCAACAGGTGCTCCAATGGAGGCAAGAGAATCTGCAAGGCCTTTCACCTTCAAGGAATACTCATTTATATTCATATTTTTCCTTTGCACATTGTGCAACTCCTGCTTTAGCTGCATCTTTCGTGCTTTGGTATTTGTGCTATACAGCTTCACCAATGTATCCCATGCCTCCTTAGGCGTCTCTAGATCCTGTATATGCACAATCATAGAATCTGAAATGCTAACGGACAGCCAATACAGGCATTTTCTGGCTTTTTCATGCCATTCTTTAAAGGCCTTCAATTCAGTAGGAGTGGGAGCAGCACCCAAAACTGGTTCTGCAGTTTCACCACTGATGTAATCCCAAACTCCCTTTCCCATAAAGAAGTTTGTCATCCTGAACTTCCATGCTTGGAAGTTGTTCTTGTCAAGCTTCTCACTGACAATGGTAGACAGATTCTCAGACATTTTACAAATCACGAATTGCAACAGCAACCTGTAAACACAGCAAATGCCTCAGAAGGGCAAATAGCAAAACTTCTGCGAAAAGCCTCACAGGGGCGGATCTGCAACACTGACGAAAGTGGTATTTCACCACACAGTCACTTCCTCGTGACGATTTTGCATCAACAGGCAACAGGCATGAATCTGCAACTCCCAATATCTCTGCACATAGGCATACGATGCAATTTCTGTGGCACCTTTCCACCGACTAGCCGCGCGGTGGTCGCACAGCAAAAACAGGGCCTTTTTCTGAGTGCCTGCGAAGAACTTCCGCCTTCAAAACGGGCCCCGAAACGGCCTCAAATCAGAAAAATAAAGTCACCAAGGGCTTCGCCCTTGCCCGCAGCATATACTGCGCTCTCGCCGCACCGCGAAGGGCCTCTCAATCTGAAGCAGTGCACTCCTGCACTTCTGGCTGTGCTACCTGCAGAGATTTGCTCCCAAACTCGAAATAGGAAAGCTACACTGGTCCTCTTACCAGGACACCACAAACTTGGCTTTCTTTCTTGAGCTCCTTACCATGAACAAGGCTCTGATACCATGTAAAGAATAAGGGAGAGAGATAGGAGACTCAAGTTCAGCTTTCTTCACAACACACAAAAGAGAGAGGACACAAGGTTGGAGGGTGAAGCCTTTCTTCACTTTTGCACACAACAATAGAAGAGGGAAATACCCTATATGTCAAAACCTAGAATACGTGGTTCATATGTGAACCCCAAACCAAAAACATACGTGGTAGTCTAACTACACCACGAGTACAACTAACATAGGCGGTGACATAAATGATAGTCATCCAGGAGATATGTCGGGGATAGAGCTTGATATCTTAACAAGGGCACAGCTAGAGAGCACACCACAAATGACTAACTGCACTAGAATTAGTTGAAAAAATAGAATATATACAAACCCTTTTAGGGTTAGGGTTAGGGGATCTAACCCTTTCCTTTATAGCACTCTATAAGGTTAGTGCTATGCACATATGATCACGTGATGGTGCTATGCACACATGATCACATGCATGAAGTAGGCCTTCCCTCAAGATGATGATTCTGGGGAATCGAAGAAGGAATAAGCATTACATTCCATCACACCCCTTTAATGGGAATGTCCTTCCTCTGCATCAAACCAAGAGCTAGTCGGTGTTTCTCGAATAGCTCTTTACCGAGTGGTTTGGTAAAGATGTTTGCAACATTTTCTTTGCTATCACAATGCTACAGTGTGATGTCACCAAGTAACACTCTTTCTCTGATGAAGTGCTCTCTGACATCAATGTGCTTTGTTCTGGAGTGATATACTGGATTTTTGGCCAATGCTTGAGCCGATTGATTATCACAGTATATTGTTGTTGGCTTTGACTCATCAAAGTAATCTGTTTCTGACAATAGTCTTCTGAGCCATATAGCCTCACATGCACCTGTAGTGAGTGTCTATATTCTGCTTCAGTCGAAGACAAAGAAACAGTTGGCTGTTTGTTTGACAACCATGATATAGCACCTTGACCAAGGAAAAATGCATATCCCTGTGTCGATCTCCTGGTCTCATGATCTCCAGCATAGTCACTGTCACAGTATCCATGCAACCGTGGATGACTTCCTCTGTATTCTATCCCAAATTGTCTTGTACCTCTGATGTATCTCAAGACTCTTTTGGCTGCATTCCAGTGAGACTGTTTTGGATTTGCCATAAACTGTGCTAGTGAGCTTACTGCATAACAAATATCTGGCCGTGTGATTGTCAGATATATAAGAGATCCAATGAGTTGCCTGTAGTATCTGTCATTGACTGTAGGCTTTTCTGAATCTTTAGTAAGTTTCAAACTCTGTTCCATGGGAGTGGCTGCAATCTTGCAATCTGCCATATGAAACTTCTTCAGGAGACTGTCAACATATTTGAGCTGACTCATGAATGTGCTATCGGAATCTCTCCAGAACTCAATTCCAAGACAATAGTGCATAAGTCCAAGATCTTTCATGTCGAACTCTGCAGATAAGTCTTGTTTTAGTTTTCTGATGAAGCTATCCTTGCTTCCTGTCACAATCAGATCATCTACGTACAAAAGTGAAATAGTAATATCTTCCCCTTGAACTTTGTAGTAGAGAGTATGATCTGCATTGGACTTCATGTATCCCAGATCAGCAAAATACTTGTCAATTCTGCTGTACCAACTTCTGGGTGCTTGCTTTAAGCCATAGAGACTTTTCTTGAGATGGCAAACCTTGTTCTCTTTTCCTGGTTCAACATAACCGGCTGGTTGTTGCATGTAGACTTCCTCGTCTAGATAACCATTGAGAAATGCATTCTTGACATCGAGCTGATACACATTCCATTTGCTGAGTGTCGCTAGTGATATCAAGAACCGTATGGAATCCATCTTTGCTACTGGAGCATAAGTCTCATCATAATCTTGGCCATATTGTTGTGCAAATCCTTTTGCAACTAATCTGGCTTTGTATCTCTGAATACTGCCATCTGGATTGTACTTCACTTTGTATACCCATTTGTTGGCTATGGCCTTCTTGCCTGGTGGAAGGTCGCATAATTCCCAAGTGTTATTTTTATACAAAGCATCCATTTCTTCATTCATTGCAGTTTGCCATTCTGGCTTGTCTACTGCGTCTTCGAAGTACACTGGCTCTTCTGTAGCCATGATGGTAGTCATAAGAGCATAGTTGGGGGTTTCCACCTGAATTGCTTTGCCTTTCTGAGCATATGTCAATCTGGCTGGTGGTCTGCTTTCCCTAGTAGACCATCTGAGCTGCTGTGGCACTGATTGGGGTGTTGCTGGCAATTCTTGCTCTTCTTCATCAACCTGTTCTGTAGGTGACTGTGAAGTCGATGCTTCTATCTCCTGTGTAGGTGAGGTTTTCCATTCTGATTCCTCATCGAAGATTACATCTCTGGAGATAATGACTTTGCGGTTGATGGGATCATACAATTTGTATGCTTTGCTTTCTTCACTGTAGCCAACCATGATGCATTTGCGTGACTTCGCATCCAATTTCCTGCGATGATCATCATGTATGTGGGCATATGCTATGCAACCAAATATGCGGAGATGCCCAATGCGTGGCTTGTGTCCAGTGAATGCTTCATAAGGAGTCATACCTTGTATCGGTTCGGTAGGAAGCCGATTAAGCAAGTAGCTAGCTGTAGCTATTGCTTCTGCCCAATACTGATTCGGAAGATGCTTTTCACTAAGCATTGCTCTAGCACTGTCTGCTAAAGTCCCATTCTTCCTTTCAGCTCTTGCATTTTGTTGAGGAGTATCTGCACATGTGAATTGTTTTCGAATGCCGTGAGTTTTGCAAAAGTTCATGAATGCTGAAGACATGTATTCACCTCCTCTGTCTGATCTCATGACCTTGATCTTTCTGCCTGTTTGGTTTTCTACCATGGCTTTGAATTCTTGAAATCTGGCAAACACTTCAGATTTCTCTTTCAGAAAGTAGACCCAACAATATCTGCTGTAGTTGTCGATGAAGGTCAAGTAATAAAGTGAACCATTGATGCTGCGGGTCTGGGCATAACCCCATACATCTGTATGAATTAAATCAAGAATACCTCATGCACGAGAGGTACTTCTGACAAAGTTGGTTCGCTTTTGTTTGCCGAAGCAGCATGCTTCACAAACCTTTCCAAGAAACTGTAGCTTCGGAATCCCAATTGCCATATTTTGATTCCTGAGATCTAACAAGTACTTGAAGTTGACATGACCATATCTCTTGTGCCATTTTGCAGATAGTGGCATCTGTTGCATTTGAGCTGACATGGCATGCTTATCTGGTACTGTAGCTAGCATCCTGTATAAGCGTCCTTCCTTGACACCTTTTGCTACTAGCTGACCTCTTTTGGATTTGTCTCTGATAGTGCATTCATCACCGTCGAAGATGACTTTGTAGTTGTGTTCCGTCATTTGACCTACTGACAAAAGGTTCTTGCTGAGCTTCGGAACATAGAGCACATCTTTGACCAATCCTTTTGTACCAGTGAAATTGTTCATAGGGATAACACCTGTCCCTTGAACCGGATTCGGTGTATTGTCTGCTGTGTAGATGACATTCTTTTGACCTTCTAATGGCTTCATTTCTGTGAACCATTCCTGATGATTTGTCATATGAGATGATGCACCACTGTCGATGTACCAAGGATCTTGTTCCTCTTGGTCGACTTGATAGCTGAAATCCTCTTTGGGATTGAAATCAGTGTCTACGTGCATTGTATCAGTCTGATGCAATTCCTCACTTGCAAGAAACATATTTCCATGTTCATTTGCAAAATGACTGTGACTAGAATGTCCACCACGATGATTTCCTCTTCCTCGGGAATTCCCTCGATTACTGCTGGTGGATTGACCGCCTTGGTCATACTGCTTCTTGCGGCAATCTCTTTCATAGTGTCCAAACTTGTGACAATAGTTGCATTGAATGTTTGACACATTGGTGGATGCATTCCCTCGTCCTTGGAATCTTCCTCGGTTGGAATGATTTCCTCTTTGCTGATTTTGATGTTGCTGAGGATGCTGCTGATGCTGATGCTGATTCTGACTTTGATTTTGTTGATGATGATGACCACTTTTCTGATATGATCTACCTCTGTTTCTGCCTTTGCCTCTGCTTCTGTCTGAAGCTGTGAATGCCTGATCATTAGAATGACCTTTACGTGCTTGAATGGCCTGAGTCCTGAGTTCTTCACCAAGTAGAACTGACTGAAGTTCTTCCAGTGTTGGAATTTGCCGTTGGATGGCAATACTCTGGACTAGATTCTCATATCCTTCTCCTAGTCCATTCAGGATTACTTGAACCATTTCTACGGGATTCATAGTCTCTCCTACTACTGCAAGTTGATTGTTGTAGTCTTTGATGCGGAGTACATAAGCATGACCGGTTTCACTGCTGTTGCGGAAACTCTGGTTGATCTGGTTTCTCAGGGTGAGAATCCTGGATGTGTTCTTGGACTCGTAGAGAGCTGCGAACATATCCCATGCTTCTTTTGATGTCTTGACTGTGTTGAGCTCTCCTAGCATGACATCTTGCACATTCTACTTGATCAGGTGATAGGCATACTTATCTTTCTTATCCCATTCTGCTTGAGCTCGGGCAATGGCAAGATCTGCTATACTGGTGCGGAAACTGTTTGTGTAGATGTAGATCCCGATGTAGATCCCATTGCTGGTGCTGTGACAACAGATGGAGTAGAGCTACTGGTGGCTGGATCGGCCAATGGTCTAGGTATGGATCCATCGACATACTCCCATTTGTCCTGAAGCACAAGAATGGTCTCCATTCGGTATTTCCATGTGCCGTAATTGGAGTTGTCTAACTTAGCAGATGCCTCCAGATTGAGGTTGCTAGTCGACATGGTGCAAACAATGTACTCAAAAGTGTCCTGAAAAACTCTGTATGAATCAATTGCAAATACACTGAAGATGCCAAGTGAAATCTCTGTACCGTCGGTGAAGATAGAACTATAGTAAATAAGATCTGACCTGTGTTACAAGGCTTGTGGCAATGATGCCGGGAATAGCCAAGAGGCTTTACAAGGCTAAAAAAATGATGTGCACGATGCCGTGAGATAGCCAAATAGGCTTTACAATGGTGGCATGTGTGTGTGAAATCAAGTGCTATCTGCCCACTGAATCAATCTGCAATGCCTCTGAACTCTGAAGTCTACTCACTGAACTGATGAACGTAAGGTTTCAGGTAATGTAATGATGTGAAATCGGATGTGAGCGTATGGACTGACTCCGAGTTGGTACTAGTCGGGAATTTCGGGCATGGCTTAGATTGGCAACTTGGGGAATTCAAAGCGTCCCCTCTATGGCGATCTAGTCTACTCTGATCTAGATCTAAACCAACCGTCGATCGATGAAAGAGCAGCAAATAATTCCTTTTCCTTTGTTCTTTTTAAGTGCTGGGTCAGATGCGTCGATGTAGAGGCAAATGTGCGTGAAGGAAGTGGTTTTGTCGGCGAAGCTCAAATGTGAGTCTAACTTGCACCGAAATGTGCGCGTGATGTAACGAGCGCGTAGAGCACGAAAAATCGAGCGACTTTCCTTTTTGGAGCACCCTCAAATTCTTCCTGGATCAAGAGATATGACTTGATCTAGGTGGAGGGGCAAAAGGAGTGCAAATGGTGCTCAATGATGATGTGTCACTGTGAGTCACATGCAGTGATGATGTGGCACTGTGCTTAGCAAGAGGTGTGCCAGTGAAACTCTGTGCTGAGGTGGCAGGTGTGTGCACATGCAGTGTGTGCACAGTGTGCCTGGCAAGGGACTGTGCCTGCAGAGGGTCAGTGCTGACTGGACTGCTGAGGTGGCAGTGCTGAGGTGGCACTGATGACGTGGCACTGATGACATGGCACAGATGATGTGGCACAGGTGACGTGGCACTGATGATGTGGCACTAATGACGTGGCACAGGTGACGTGGCACTGATGACGTGGCACTGATGACGTGGCACAGGTGACGTGGCACTGATAACGTGGCACTGATGATGTGGCACTGATGACATGGCAGTCGGTGATGACATGGCTTGCTGACGTGTCCTGCTTACGTGGATAGGCTGATGATGTGGCAGATAGGATTGACACGTGGCAGATAAGATTGCCACGTGGCAGATTGGATGACATGGCAGATGATAAGATAGGTACACGTGGCACTTTCGGGTGCCTGATGACGTGGTAATTGGAGGTAAGGGTTGCCACGTGGCAAAACGCTATCTGCCACGTGTCGAAACGCGAGGCACCGAAATCTACCCAAGATTTTGACGGAATCTTGGAGATTCTGTCGTCTTCTCCGCTGATTCCGTTGACAGTGTGGCTAGGCGTCGGAGAGCCGTTTGCGTCAGAGCCTTAGAGGCTTCGGAGATGGCAGTTGGCGGTCGTGCTGCTTGTGATGGGCGAGACGGTCGCACAAGAGCGGTCTTTTCCAAACGCATGATGCTGCCGGTTTGGCGAGACGGTCGCACAAGAGCGGCGGGACACGTCGTAGACACCATAGCATTGTAACCGAACTCTTGCGCTGGACCCCCATTGTACGAGAGCGCTAAGCGCTAGAGCTTCGCTGTACGAGATGGTGAGATGCTTTTCGGAGTGTTTGCTCGATTTGCAACAGCTAAAGATGATTTACGAAGCTGCACTTCGTTATCGAATGGTACGGGAGCCCCGCTGGTCCATTCGTCAACAGACAACAACGGACATCGACTTTGCTGGTGGCTTGGACTACATCAACAGCAAAATGTGGACGGAGTTGGTTACCGCAGTTCCGCGTTCGCAGGGCTTTCGCTTGCGATGGCGAATGGTTTGCGAGGGGCTCGTTGGCGGAGCTTGGAGATCATAGCTGATGTCGATGAAGTCGTTGATGGCATCGCTTGAAGATGGCCGAGCCCGGTGTTGCAAAGTCGCTGTTGTAGAGGTCGTCGAGGAGGTGCAGCTTTGTATGTCAATACTTGGAGAGGTGGCTTGCATGGGCAGTTTTGAAGCATTGCCCGTGAGCCCGTGAACCCGACGGGTCAAAGCTTGGAGAAGCAGGCCGTCGTGGATGAGCCCTCGCTGAGAACGCTATGCATAGAGAGCCTTATTTGTTGTAGGCATGTAGTCAAGGTCGGAGCCTTGGAGACTTGGCGAGCACGCAGGGGCTGATGCGCCTCAGGTATGCAGTCGTTGAGGGAGTCTAAGAACTCTTTCTCACAGATATCTCAAAACCTCTCTCTCTTTCACACAATCTCTCAGAGTGAATCTCTCTCAACCAAACCTCTTCACAATAAGAATGTCTCACAAAATGAATTGAAATCCTCACAAGGAAATCTCAAGAAATGAATGGAAATCTCTTAAAGAAAATGGACGGAAATTTCTCTCAACGGAAGTGAAGGGAAGGATCTCACAATCACTCAAGAGAACTCTCAATCTCACAATCTCTCTCACACTCTCAAGAATCGCAATGCCTCAGCGGAAGGCAAGGGAGCTCTGATACCATGACAAAATATGAAGAGGGGAGAGGAGAAGAGTGGAGATGAGGAGAGAGGGCACAGCTAGAGAGCACACCACAAATGACTAACTGTACACTAGAATTAGTTGAAAAAAGAGAATATATACAAACCCTTTTAGGGTTAGGGTTAGGGGATCTAACCCTTTCCTTTATAGCACTCTATAAGGTTAGTGCTATGCACATATGATCACGTGATGGTGCTATGCACACATGATCACATGATGTTGAGCGTGAACTCTCAACAAGCTTACTATTCTCCATGTGAAATCTTTGTAATATACTCCTGACATACTTAGTTTGGGACATGAAAATACCATCTTGAGTTTGCCAAAACTCAATGCCCAAACAATAGTGCAGTAAACCCTGTCATATCAAATGACCAAGACAAAGCTGATTTTACTGATGCAATATTTCCCTCATCATTGCCAGTAAGCATGATATCATCCACATAAAGAATAAGAATGACGATTTCTAATTTTTCTTGAAGCACATAGAGATTTGGCTCAGTATGAGTGCTAACAAAGCCCTATGATAACAAGAACTGATGGATTTTATGGTACCAAGCTGAGGTGCTTGTTTCAGCCCATATAAAGCTTTGTGAAGCTTGCATACATTTTATTCCTGTCCCTTAACCACAAAACTTTGGGGCTGCTGCATATAGACCTCTTCCTTTAGGTCTCCATTCAAGAAGGTCATCTTCACATCCATCTGATAAATAGGCCCCAACCGTAACTTGCAACAAGAGAAATGATAGTCCGAATGGTTGTCATCTTGGCTATAGGAGCAAAAGTCTCCTCATAGTCAATTCCTTCCTCCTGACTATACCCCTTGGTAACTAAACGGGCTTTATGTTTCTCAACTGTGCCATCAGAATGATATTTCAACTTGTAAATCCACTTGGTGCCAACTACATTCTTCCCAACAGGGAGATCAACCAATTCCCAAGTGGCATTTTTTTCAATGGACTGAATTTTAGATTTCATAGCATCTTCCCATAAAGGGTGTCCCTAAGCATCCTCAAAACACTGAGGTTCAATTTCACCTTCCATAACTGTGCCCATCAAGGCATAATTGACCTGATTTTGTGCTTGCCTTGTACTAGACCTTGTTCTCCCCAACACAGGCTGATTTTGTGCATCCTGAATGGTAGCCTGAGCCCATCTAGGAAGGGGCTGACTAGCTCTAGTAGGTTGAGACTGATTTGCAAATTTTACCCTCCTCCTTTCATAGACAATAGTCTAATTTTCATTGACTGATTTCTAAACTGAAATTTCAGAAGTGCTACCTTCATCAGTATGGGGAATTTCTCCAAATGTAGTGGAGGAAGAACTTGGTGTGTCAGACACATGTGATGGCATATCTTCTGACTCAAAATGAACAATATCCAAAGGTGTAGTGTCCTCAATGGGCATATGTAAATCATTAGGCATAAAGCAATCATTTTCATTAAAAGCAACATCTTTGCTTATGATAATTTTTTGTGTTTCATGATTGTAAAGCCTATAGCCCTTGCTTTCAGTACTATAACCCACATATATGCATTTGATTCCCTTATCATCAAGCTTGAATTTGTGTTGATCTGGTACTAATGCATATGCCACTGATCCAAAAATTCTGACGTGGCTAACCTTTGGCTTATATCCATAGAATGCCTCAAATGGAGTCCGATTCACCAATGCTTTAGTTGGACATCTATTTTGGATGTATGTGGCTATAACTACAGCCTCACCCCAAAATACTTTAGGCATCTTTTTGTAGCTCAGCATGCATCTGGTCATCTCCATGAGAGTCCTATTCTTTCTTTCAGCAACATTATTTTGAGTTGGTATGTAAGGGCATGTATTCTGATGATGAATCCCATGATGAGCCTAATAATTCTTATAGGCATGAGACATGTACTCCCCTCCTCTATCTGTCTTGAGTGTTTTTATCTTGGCATTAGTCTAGTTCTCAACAAGTGCTTTGAACTCCTGAAACCAATGAAACACCTCAGATTTCTCTTTCATGAGAAAGATCCATGTAAATCTGGAGTAATCATCAATAAAAGACACATAATACTTGGCACCACGATGTGACCGCACATTCACCTCACATACATTACTATGCATAAGCTACAGTATATGTGTGGCTCTGACTGATCCATCCTTTTTGAAAGGCAAATGGTGCAACTTTCCCATAATACACCCTTCACAAAAAGAACTAGACAATTTTGGCATCCCTTCAACCATTTGATTATTTTGCAAGTATGCCAATGCTCTATGATGTGCATGACCAAATCTAGCATGCCATAAATCACATGAAGATGCATTAGATGCAGCCAAGCCATGCTGCACATGGGGCTTAGCATCCAACTTATAAAGACCCTTATCATAAGTGCCAGCAGCAACCACTGCATATCCCTCTTTAGGATCTTTAATTCGACATTGATCATCCTGAAGCTCCACAAGCATGTGCTAATCATGAGCTATGGATGGAATTGAAATAAGATTCTTCCACAACTCTGGAACATACCAAACATCACGAATATACTTGACTTTGCCATTATCAAGCTTAATGGGAATATGTCCCACTCCTATGATGTCTTGAGAAGCATCATTGGCACAAGTAACGTGCCACCCATACATAGGTTTGATGCTCTCAAACCACTCATCATAATCAGTCATATGCTGTGAAGCACCGCTATCCAAATACCAATTCTCATTCACATTAAGTGAATAGGCATCATCATTATTGCTATGAGCAATAGCATGATCACAATCACAATCCCCCCTGGAAGATATCTCAAAGAGTGTGGCTGCAAATACAAAATCCTGATCATCCTGAGCAAAGTGTGCATGTGAGCTAGATGCATTGTTCTCAGTATGAGCCACAAAATTACTGTTTGAGTTGCCTTGCCTCTTCTTCTCATTTGTAATGCGTTTCTGACATTCTACAATGTAATGGCCTGGCTTCTTGCAGTAATTGCATCTGCCCTTTTTCACCTTAGCATCTTTGCTTGATCCGGCATTATTGGTACTAGTATTTGCCCCTTGTGGCTGGTTGTTTTTAGGCTCATATTTTTGAAAATTTCCCCTCTCCCCAGTGGCTAGAGCTTGCTCACTGCCATGAGAGCCACGAGAAAAATTATGAGCTCTTTCTTCATCCTGCAATAACAAACCAACCAATTCTTCAAAAGAAATAGATGCAACCTTGAGAGTGATGCTCAATGATGTAGCAAATGTACTATATGAAGGAGCAAGACTATTAAGAGTGATAGAGACCAATCTCTTCTCTTCAATCTCCTCATTAACATTTGCAAGCTGATCTTGCAAATCTATAATTTTTGCTACATGCTCTGTGATGGTTTGACCATCAGTCATTTTCAGATCCTTAAGCTGATTGTTGAGTGCAATCACCCTGGCCATATTCCTAACATTATGCATACAGGACAACTTGTCCCAAGCATCCTTAGAAGAAGTACAAGACTTAATAGTCTTCATGATGTGCCTCTTCACTGACAAGGAAATAAAAGAAAGTGCTTGAGCATTGCAACGGTCAAACTTCTTTTGCTCCTCAGAAAGAGGATTAGATGAGCTAGCAATAGAACCTTGACTGCTAGGAGTACTAGGAGCAGTCACAGACCTAATTTCATCTCTACTAACAATATCCCAAAGCCCTTTTCCAACCAAAATATTCCTCAGCACAAAAGACCACAAGGCATAGTTTGATCCATCCAACTTATCCGCTTCAATCAGGGTGCCAAAATTCTCAGAAAGAGACATCATTGCACTTCACAAGCAACTTGAAAATAAAATGTAAATATAGATGGCAAATCTGTCCCAAAGGTGTTGTCACAAAGCACAATTCCCTTCCGGAATCACAAGGCAAAATGGGCAATAGTATTTGCTCTGTAAGTATTCTCAACTTTCAGCCCCAACAAAGGCTCGATAAGCATCAGCCAAAGGTATAAAATCTGAAGAAAATGTTTGCTTAAAAGGCATCCAATGATAGCATTCACTGTTAGCCAACCTTTGGCTCTATATGCATCCAATAACTTGCCCCCAATTCTGATTTTTGTCTACTGCATGTAAAATATCACAAGAAAAGTGATCTTCCAGTCCAAAATAGCTTCAAGATGACTCCAAAAATAAGTCGACTAGATTTTGGGAGCTGAAACAGTCCAAAATCAGTAACAAAACTACTAGGGATGAGGTCGCCTAGCCCAAATGATCCTCCTAATGAAAATAGGCTGGAAACTAATGAAAAATAGCAAGGAAATGCCAGATCTAAAGTTGTCCAGGAACAGGATGCTCCAAGAAGCAGTTCGAGGTGATGTAGGGGCTGAAAACTGACAAAATCGGCAGCAAAAGTGTCCAAAATGAGGTCATCCACCCAGATGGAGCTCTTGAAGATAGGCGACTAGAAAAAAGTGATGTAAATCAGCAAATGGAGCTGATTTTGAGGATGTCTGGCTGCGAAAGATCCCAAAAATAGCAAGTCTATAGTCACCTAGGTCCAGTAGTGACCCTGTTGAAGGCGCCCAGCTATAGCAGACCTCCAGAAAGCTGCTATAGACAAAAACGAGTTGGCTGGACTGATTTCTTCGCAACAAAAGTGACTCTTCACGAGAGAACTGAAACCTGGGAGTGGTAGAAGCATGGGAAGCAATGCGGGAGCAAGCTTTGATACCAATTGTTGGAACTATGGGGAGACACGAAGTGGATAAAGAACACAAGAGTGTAGTCTACACACAAAGCTCCACTGAATAGTTCAACAATAGAAGTACAAGAATTGGGATATATATGAAACCCAAGTATAAAGTGAAAACCCTAGACTAGAATAACTTAGACCAAGTCTAGCCTACAATACCATACCATTGTATGTTCTATCAGTAAGGTGTTGTTCCCATGAGGTTTAATGTGAGTTGTGGAATGTTGTCAGGTGTGAATTCTTGATTATCTTCCATGTTTTGGAAATGCAAATGGAACTAATCAAGTTTTCAATTAAGCTTCGTGAGATGAGCTGAGTGTGTGAAATGAGTTTAAGTGTGATAGAATAAGGAATTTAAATGTGAGCGAAAAAGAATAGTGGTACTTCCCCTTGCCTGTTCGATGAAGCACCCACTCCACGACCTTGCCGCGACTCTACGGTGCTTCCATGACCCTCGGAATGTACAAGGGCCCCTTCTCTTTCTCTTGAAAAAAAAAAAAAGGGCAAGGTAAGGGGGGGCAAGAGAAAAAGAGAAATGAGAGGAAAAATAAGAGGGGGAGGGGGGAGAATGCAAGGGGAGGGTTTTTTTTTTCCTGAAATGCAGGGGGGGGTGGCTTTAATGGCAAAGTAAGGGGGGGGGGCTATTGATGAGGGCTATACAGGGGCAGAGAGGGCGGTGGAAGAGCCGGTTGGGTTAGAGGTTGACGTGACAGAGGGCTATAGGGTGCAGTGCAACAATGGTCTGCGGGCGACTGTCAGAGAGGAGGCTTGGCAAGACAAAAGGCAGAGGAGACGACTGCACAATTAGCTGGCAGAACAGAGGGAGAGGCAGGGTAGACATGTGGCGAGCTATGCACTGTTCGTGGCATGCTTGCGGCTCTAGCTTGTGCATTGTGCATGATGGTGCATGCCACGTAGGCCTCTCCTTTGAGGAGGTGGCACTAGCTAGTTGCTCACTACATGCGGCGCTATGGCTAGCAGTGGGGGGGGTCAATGCCTTCAATAGGCGATCTTAATTAGGTAGTGATGGTTGTGCTACTGCATCTGGGACCCTGAAGGCCCATGATTGACGGCATGGGGCCCATCCCCTTTTTTTTTCTTCCACATCAGTATACTGCTTGCCTAATCACATGCAAGAAGAAGGCAGAGATTCAATTTTAATCAAATTTCAAAGAGGAAAAGAGAACAAAGCCCCTTGGTAGTTTCTTCCACGGTGACTTCATGCCGATGTCAATGACTGTTGCAACTTCCACATGGCAGGCTCTCACATTCAGACGATCTTGGCTCTGATACCACTTGTCACATTCTTGAATGCAGGGATGCACATGTGTGTAGGTGATGCATAAATTGAGATAGATTGGCCCTCCAAATGGGGTGGAAGGAGTGCCCACATGAGTGTATTTTTCCTAGACTCCCCTACATGCTCCACACAAGCTACAATCCATATGCATGAAAATGCCCATACTCACACACCATGAATGACACGAGAGGGTGCAACCCTCATGCCTCTTGGGATCACATCCCTTGGGCATACCCCATTATTCTATCCTTAGCCTATGACTCTTTATGCCTACCATTGATTAATGCAATACCCATGCACAATGCTACCCTTTTAAAACCATCCTAGGACCTAATGCATACGTGCATATTTTATTATATTCAATTAGACAATTTACAATGTTACAATCATAGGGTAATCTCTAGATTCCCCATAAATGATCCACTAGGATCTAATACAAATAATCATGTCATGACATTCACAAAGCTCTCCAACTGCCAACCAACAGCTCCAATTGAGGCACAAACACAAAGGACGCTCCAACAATAACTATGTAGCTTCATCAACCATCAACCTCCCTCTGGCTCAACACTCCACAACTATCTATGGACACGCTTAGCTAGCAAGGCAAAGCCTATCTAGCTCTATCTACAAAGGTTCCCTACAATAGACTAGTAGCCCTTCATCGACAAACGATTCCATGGCAGCTCCTACAATCTAGAACTATCTAAGCTTCTACAGCCAACAAACGCCAATGACCTTCAGGGTAGCATAGGCTGCTTCCCCGACCAATGACCTTCACTCTGTTGTAATGCCTTTTCAGCAAGCTCGCGATCACCTCCTATTTCAACAACTACAAAATAGAACCAACCATCCATCTGACATCATCGACCCAATGTAGCCAGCCATCGACCTAATGTAGCATGCTATCCTCGGGCCTAGATATGGTGCATCATCGATCTTCAACAGCCTACAAGCACCGACGAGCTGTCTCCATAAAACCAACCGTCCGCCTGCCCACTCCTACTCCCTACTGAATCAATGACATCGAGTCCATAGTTGCAGCACCAATGCCATTAATTGCCTTGTGTAAATCTATGTATGCAACACCTATGCTCTATAATGAACGACGGGCAACACACGAGTAGCCCAACGGCCAAAGCTCAGCTACACACACTGCCAATGCCACATGATGCTTAGCAAACAAACTAACAATACCTAAGCGGCTCCAAACACCTATCAATGCTCCAAACGAGCCTCTTGATGTGGTGCATGATCGGCTTACCTTGGCTACTACTCTATAGCACCTTCCACTAGTGAGCCAACAAGCTCAAGCGCCCACAAGCAACTACACTGTGGGGGTTAAAGGTCACTGTGCCTTTACCTTGGTTATGTACAATAGTCAAACACATATATAAATGAATGAAAAAGAAGATTAGGGTGGTTCTGCACCCACTAAAACTTGTGTGTCTCTCTGTTTCTCTCTCTCCCTCTTTCGTTCTTGCTTTCGTTGAGAGCACTCTCAACTGGTATCAGAGCCTGGGTGATCTAGTTGAGCGTGCAAGAATACTTGAGGCGGCTCAGCAGCTTTGTGGAAGGAAGGAGAAGCTCTATGAGAAGCTTTGTGGGTGACTTTACTTGCATCCGAGTGTGCAGAGACCTTGGAGGAACCTTTGGAAAAGTCACTTTGGCTTTGCGAAGTGGTTTTGAGAGCCTGTTAAGTGTTTTCAAAGAAAAAGTCGTTTTTTGAGCTTTTCCCTGTTTTGTTCGATGACAGAGACTCCGTATTGACTTGTAGAGGCAACTATTGCTTGCTTTTGGTGTCCACTTCACTTCAGGAGCTTGGAAACACCTTCATTCTTGAATCTGGGATCATTTCATTGGATTTCTGACTCACTGTGTCAGTTTCTGCGTTTTTTTTCCCAGGTGTTAGAACTCAAGTTTAAAGCAACCATTTGTAGATCTGTGAGTTCCGGTGGACTCAGGAGCTCCTAAAACTTTTATGTTGCTCATCATTTGCACTCCGGTGGAGTTTACAAACAGCTTTATTTTCAAAAACGTTTTTCAATCTGTGTGTTGGACCTAGTGATTGAGACCACAGTTTCCAAAACCATCTGTCCCATTGCGTTCCGGACGCCCAAAAACCCCTACCTGTCAGTTCTTACGTGATTCGGTGGAGGATTTTCAGAGTTATAGATCTCTGTGTATTCGATTTCGTCTCTCTGTTATGCATTTTTCATTCTAAGGTTTTGAAACCTTAGATTTATGCCACATGGTAGTGGATAAGTGTTGACTCCCATTTCTCACTCATCGGTTGGGATTTTGGAGTTCTGCCAGAAGAGAGATATTTACAGATTTTCTTGCTGAGTCCAATTATGCAATGGCACCCATGTTTTGAGGCATCTCAGGTTCTATTTTTAGTAGCGGTCATTACTGTGGGACTATGATTTCTTGAGCATACCTTATGCAGATCACTTTGGTTGTAGTTTGAGCTATGTGCACTCATTCGTGGTGTGCATTGGGTTGCAGTGGATGATTTATAGGCCATTTGGATGCATTGCGGTCCTTATTGGATGTGCTGATAGGCCCAAATTACCTGGGGGATGCTATTTTTATGGACGCTTTGCACATGGATGCTATTTTATGCTGAGGGACAGCTTTGACACATTGCAGGTGATGCACTGATAGTGCTATGCTCTCTTGGATGAGATATTATTAATGCATACGCCAGTGGACGGTGTTTATGCTTGAGTCATTTGACACTTCTTGGCATTTTGGATTGCCATTGCAGTTGGCATTTTCTTTTGGGCCAGATTTGCTCATATGGATGCATAGTATATGCACATGAATCATATGCTTTGAGACATGAGTTTTGGTGATATTTCAGTCTATTGTGGCATACACATTTGGGTGCACCTAGTATTTGGTGTGATTCTCTCTTGTAGGCACTAGCATTTGGGATTTTGCTTTATTTTCATCATGGCATCCTCTTCCATGTCTAAAAAGGAGTTTTTCAGCATTAAAAAGTTTGATGGGACAAACTTTTCTTTGTGGAAAGAATAGATAAGGGATGTGCTTATTCAAAAGAAGCAGATTAAACCCTTGGCAGGGATTGAAGCTAAGCCTGCAAATATGTTTGAGGATGATTGGAATGAGTTGGATGCATTAGCAAAGTCTACTATTAGACTTCATCTTGCAGAGTCAGTTTATTTCATAATAGTAAATGAGCAGACTATGGAAAATTTGTGGAAGAAACTGTGTGCCACTTATGAGAAGGAAACTGCCTCTAATAAAGTTTACCTCATGAAGAGGTTGTTTGAGCTACAGATGAAGGAAGGGGTCTCCATTGCTTCTCACTTGAATGAATTCAATATTATTTTAAGCCAGCTTTAGCTCAGAAGATGAATTTTGGTGTGGAGACTAAGGCAATATTTCTTTTATGTTCATTGCCATCCTCATGGGATACCTTCCATACAGCTGTTAGTAACTTTGCACCTGGTGGAGTACTGAAATTTGATGATGTTGACAGAAGTCTATGGATGGCAACAAGCAGGATGCAACCTTAAATGTGCAAAGGGGTAAATCACAGTTCAGGGGGAAGTCCCAAGAAAAAGGGAAGTCTCGTAGCAAATCCAAGGCACGGAACATTGAGTGTTACCAATGTGGCAAGAAGGGCCATATGAAAAAGGATTGCTACAAGCTGAAAAGAGAGCAAAAGGATAAGAAAAAGAATGCAAATTGGGGTGCAAATCAAAAGGAAGAGAGTCCAAGGGAGGACAAAGGAAAAGTGAAGATCGAGGAGATCAATGTAGTCACACATGATAGTGACAATGACGTTCTCTTCATGTCTAGTTTATCTGAAGAGTTGCTTACCACTTCAGATGATGCATATTCCCAAGATTGGATTTTGCATTCTGGTGCTTCATTCCATGTTACTCCCATAAGGAATGGTTCTCCACTTATGACAGTGGAAAGACAGGTTGTGTGCATCTTGGAAATGACTATGCATGTGACATAGTGGGAGTAGGTGACATAAAGTTTTCTTTTGCAAATGGGTCTGCATTTATTTTGAAACATGTGAGACATGTGCCTAAGTTGACCAAGAGTCTTATTTCAGTGGGTCAGCTAGATGATGCTAGTTTTCACACCACTTTTGGCTTTCAGAGTTGGAAAATTTAGAAGGGCTCTATGCTTTTGGCCAGGGGTGCCAAGTGTGGGACTTTGTATCCCTTACATGTATCAGGGGTATTTGATCATGTTGTTGCAATAATCGAGCAGCCAAGCACTTCTTTGTGGCATTGCAGGTTGGGGCACATGAGCCAAAATGGAATGAAACTCTTATACCGTTTGGGTTATGTACCGCATTTGAGTTTCTCTGATTTTGAATTTTGTGAGCACTGTCTCTATGGGAAGCAGACTAAATCAACCCATAAAAGAAGGGAAAAGAAAGAGTTTGAAAAGCTTGATTTGGTGCATTCAGACGTATGTGGTCCCATGCCTACACAGTCATTAGACGGGGCTGAATACTATGTGACATTCATTGATGATGCAACTAGGAAAGTGTGGGCTTATGCTATAGCTTGGAAGAGTGATGTGTTCCAGGTATTTCAGAAATGGCTAGCCTTGGTTGAGAATCAGTTAGGTAGAACACTTAAATGCCTACGGACTGACAATGGTGGAGAGTATCTCTCTCATGACTTTCAGTATTTCTGTGATACACGTGGGATTAAGAGGGAGCTCACATCCCCTCGTACTCCAGAGGAAAATCCAATTACAGAAAAGATGAACCGTACCATTCAAGAAAGGTTGCAATGCATGCTTTCCAATGCAAGTCTTTATGGTGGTTTTTGGGCTGAGCCAATGAAGATTGCAGTGCATGTGATCTTAGATCACCTAGTAAGAGTTTGGATGGTGGTATTCCTGAAGAGGCATGGAGTGGCAAGAAGCCCTCTTACTCTCATTTGCATATATTTGGGTGTGACGCATATGCACATGTGCCAAAAGAGCTTCGAAAGAAGCTAGATCCTATGTCTAGGAAATGGATCTTTTTGGGTTATGGTGAAAGTGGAGAGATGGGCTATTGTCTCTGGGATTCAGAAGCAAAGAAGATCATACGCAGCCATGATGTAGTCTTCAATGAGAAGAAGATGCATAAGGCACCCATGAGGGATGTGGAAATGAGGAGAATCACTTTCCAGGATGTGAATCCACGTGCATATGTTGATAGACAGCAAGCTGTCCATGCACCAAATGTGCAAGAAATGGTACCACCAAGTACTCCCACAGGTATACAATCAAGGGTAGATGATGGATCATCTATTGGTGGAAATGATGAGCCAAATGTGGCTGATATGCAGGTGGGACAGCAAGCTGAAATGCCCTTGAGAAGATCATCTAGAGTGTGTAGACTGCCCGATAGGTTTGTTCCAGGGGTAGACTATGTGATGCTTACTGATTGCGAGGAGACTTCTTGCTACAGAGAGGCTATGATGCGCGAGGATCAACGCAAGTGGGAGTATGCTATGCAATCAGATATGAGTTCACTTATGAAGAATAAGACTTGGGACTTGGTTTCTTTGCCACATGGAAAGAAAGCATTGCCATGTAAATGGGTCTACAAAATGAAGGTCACAGGTGATGATGTGCCTAGGTACAAGGCCCGTTTGGTCACTAAAGGGTTCAAGCAAGAGAAGGGTGTGGACTTTGATGAGATATTCTCTCTGGTTGTGAAGATGACCACTTTAGATGCATGCTTGGACTAGTGGCATCAGAGAATATGGAGCTTATGCAGATGGATGTCAAGACAACTTTCTTGCATGGGGATTTGCATGAGGAAATTTACATGGTGCAGTCGGAAGGCTTTGAAGAAAAGGGCAAAGAGCATTTAGTTTGCAAGCTAAAGAAGAGCCTCTATGGTCTTAAGCAAGCACCTGGAGAATGGTACCAGAAGTTTGATGCTTTCATTCAGTCCCAGGGTTTTAGAAGGAGTGAAATTGATCACTGCCTCTACGCTAAAAGGGCTAAGGATAATAGCCTGATAATCTTGGCACTATATGTGGATGATATGCTATTGGCTAGCAAGAATACTTATGAGCTAGATGCATTAAAGGCCAAGTTGCATGAGGCGTTTGATATGAAGGATTTGGGACTTGCAGGTCATATTCTTGGTATGCGCATCACGCGTGATCGGAGTAGGAAACTCCTTTGGCTTTCACAAAAAGAGTATGTTACAAAAGTATTGCAGTGTTTCAATATGGAGGGGGGGAAGACAGTGAGTACTACATTGCCTCCATATGTGAAACTGAGTCATACAGATAGTCTCAAATCAGATGAGGAAAGGGCCATGATGGCCAAGGTTCCTTATGCATCAGTAGTTGGGAGTCTTATGTATGCTATGATAGCTACTAGACCAGACATTGCATTTGTAGTGGGACTTGTTAGCCAGTATATGGCTAATCTAGGAAAGAGGCATTGGGAGGTATTTAAGTGCATCATGAGGTACATGAAGGGTACCAAGGAGATGTGCATCTGCTTTGGTAGAGGAGACATGCATGTACTTAGGTACATAGATTCAGATTATGCAGGGCATGTGGATAGTAGGAGATCCACTTCTGGTTATGTGTTCACCTTTGCAGGTGGTGCAGTGTCGTGGATGTCTCATGCACAGAAGTGTGTTGCTTTGTCTACTATAGAGGTTGAGTATGTTGTAGCCATAGAGGGTTGCAAGGAGGCTTTATGGCTTGATCGGCTAGTGGGAGATTTGGGGATTCATCCAGGTGTACCAACATTACACAGTGATTCCATGAGTGCTATTCAGCTAGCACGGAATCCGGTCTTTCATGCAAAGACCAAACACATTGAGGTCAGGTACCATTTCATTAGGGAGGTACTTGAGGACAAGCGCATAGAGCTTGTCAAGGTTCATACAGATGATAACCCTGTAGATATGCTGACGAAGAGTCTACCTAGTCAGTGGTTTGAGTATTGTCGTGTATTGATGGGCATTGGATAGTATGCTCACTGGTTGTTCTCCCTTAAAGGCACATTGTCCTTTAAGTGGGAGGTTGTGGGTGTTAAAGTTCACTGTGCCTTTACCCCGGTTATGTACAATACTCAAACACATATATAAATGAATGAAAAAGAAGATTAGGGTGGTTCTGCACCCACCGAAACTTGTGTGGCTCTCTGTTTCTCTCTCTCCCTCTTCCGTTCTTGCTTCCATTGAGAGCACTCTCATACACATGCAACAAATGCCAGCATGTACTGCAACGGTGCCCGTAGATGGACTCATGACAGAATTCTCCTCCAAACCAAAATCTTTTGTAGATTCTGACATAATCTCAAAGGATTTTGTCAAATCCTATCATCACAAGGGGTTGGCTACCTTTGTGACACATGGCATGGCCATGAGAGGACACATGGCACTTCTAAGGCTCATCCTTATCTGCCATGTAGGTAGACCCTTATTTGCCACATGTTGCCTCATCTGTCACATAGATAGCAGGCAACTTACCACATCACCTCATCACGATGCATCAATACTGGGTCCCTTGTGACACATTATCCTTTGACCAAATCAACTACCACATCAGTTGCCATGTCAGCATCCTCATGCATCATGCCATGTCATCACTACCAAGTCAACACTCCCACTTCATTAGGGCCACATCACCTTATGCAGTCAGCTTGCGACATCATCATTGCCATGTGTCATTGACCCCCTACTAAGCACTGCTACCTCTTCACATGGAGACTTGGCACCTTCCATGTGCATCTAGCTGACACATCATCACAGGGCTCCACTGGCATAGCCCTTGGTAGGCACACCCCTACATGTGACCCTGAGTGGCACATCATCATTTTGCACCCTTTAGTAACTCCACCTAGATCAAGCCATATCTCTTGATCCAGGAAGAATTTGAGGGCACTCGAAAAAGAAGATCAAATCTTTGATAATGATCTAGCCATTCTACATGCCCTAATGGCAGTCGAGCTCCCAAAAGTTGAACCTCCATAGTTGAATAATAGTAGAAGATCCCGCAAGAAAGCTGTAGGAGAAAATCGCAGAAAAGACACGGCCAAGCAGTTCAATGAATTTGAACGAGTCCAATCAAGGATCATCGAATTGTACCTTGCAAAGTCAGCTCCCTCAAAATCAGAACCACCACCTCTTGAATGGTCCCCTGAGGTACTGGAAGGAGTATGTGTAGCACATGAACCCTTACTTGGAAACACCTTACCAGTGGAAAAGTTACCCCACAGTTCCCAACATAAGAAGTTTTGGAAATATAAGCCACATGTGCAGATGAATCTCAATCAAGCAACTTCAGAAAAAGAAAGAAAAGAAGAGCCTAACAAATTAATAAATGCAACTATGCCACCCCCAGTACACATGACACATGTTAGGCTAGTTCAACCCCATCAGAGGCCATCTTTGAGAAGTGCTAGAATACTTCAAGAATTATACAAGTGGCAGTGCGCCAATAGCAATGCCATGACCACTCAAAGAATCTGAAGTTCAAGAAATCGATAGCATTGGAGAAACTCCAATCTGAGAGGGACTGGCAAAAACACACACAATAAACCTCGCCCTTGAAGGGGAGGAAGAAAAATTGGTTTTCATTGGGAAATAGCTTCGTTAAGAAGATGAAACCAAACTCAAAGGACTCCTAATGGAATACCGTGACTGCCGAGCATGGTCATACAAAGAGATGAAAGAAATTTCACCAGAAGTGGTAGTACACACGATACCTATAAGGGAAGGTGCTCACCCTAAGATATGTGGACCTTATCGCACAAATCCTAAATATGGCACCATGGTTTATGACGAGCTCGAAAAACTCCTAGACGCCGAATTCATCTACGAGATATAGCACACTGATTAGGTTTTACCCATTGTCATTGTACCTAAATGCAACAAGAATATCAGAATATGCGTAAACTTAAAAAATGTGAATGCTGCCACAATTAGGGATCACTATCCCCTACCCTTAACAGAAAAAGTGTTGGAAAAGGTGGTAGGATCCGAAATATATAGCTTCTTGGATGGCTTCAGTGGCTATAACCAAGTGCAAATTGCTCCTTAAGACCAATCAAAAATAGCATTTGCTACAGAATGGGGTATTTTTGCATATAGAGTCATGCCATTTGGCCTTTAGAATGCCCCAGCCACATTCCAACGAGTCATGTTCACAGCTTTCAAGTCATTTTTGAACAAGTTTTTACAGGTGTTCTTGGATGATTTGTGCATCCATTCAAACAAACAGGACCACTTTAAATGTCTTGAAGAAGTACTAATCAAAGGCAGGGAGTATGGCATCTCCCTAAATCCAACAAAATACCAGTTCATGGTCACCCACGGAGTTGTTTTGGGACACATCGTCTTTCAACATGGGATTGCAATTGACATGGACAAAATCAAAATCATCATGGAATTGCCTCCTCCTACAAATTCTAAAGGTGTACAGGTCTTTATGGGACATGCCAGCTATTATAGAAGATTTATATTACGGTATGCCATGATAGCTAGACCACTTTACAAATTATTAGTGGAGTTCTTATGGACCAAAGAGTGTGACCAAGCCTTTGAGCTTTTAAAGTGGCGCTTAATCACAGCACCCGTCCTTATATCTCCCAATTGGGATATTGATTTTCATGTACATACTGATGGATCCAAGTATGCAATTGGGAGTGTGCTTTGTTAACCTGGTGAACATAAGAAAGACTACCCCTTCTACTTCACCATCGACAACTCAATGATGCAGAGATCAACTATACAACCACAGAACGAGAAGCCCTAGCAATGGTGTATAGTGTAAAGAAATTCTATCTCCTAGCAAATGATTTTGTCTCCTACACCGACCATCAAGCATTGCTTTATCTTGTGAACCGTCCGTGTACCATAGGAAGAATAACCAGATGGCTCCTCTTGCTGCAAGAATTCAACTTTAAAATCGTGGTCCACAAAGGTGCCCAACACTACATTGCTGATCACATGTCTCAAGTCAAGTCAGGAGAAGAAGCCACTGGAGTAGAAGAAGACTTACCAGATGCCACACTATTTCAAATAGATGTTGTTCCAGAATGGTGTGGAGATATCATTGGGTACTTGATGGCAGGAAGACCACCCCCTGACATGAAAGCCGTAGATGCCATAAAATTGATTCTAAACCTATCAACTCATTGCAGGACAACTGTACAAGATGGGCAAGGACCAAATATTAAGAAGATGTGTAATGCCTCATGAGATTGGAGTTTCTCCAATGCTATCAATTTCTTGAACTTCAAATTCTCTTAGTGGTCTTGGCATTGCTATGGGGACACTGACACTTGTGTAATTCTTGAAGTATTTTGGAGCTTCTCAAAGATCAGCCTCTGATGAACTAGCCTAACATGTGCTATGGGTATTGGGTGGCATAGATTCATTAACCAATTTATTAGGTTCTTTTTTACTTTCTTTTTTTGAAGTCTCTTGATTGAGCTTCATCCGCACATGTGGTTTATACATCCAAAGCTCCTTACATTGGGAACTGTGGGGTAACTTTTCCACTGGTAAGGTGTTCCCAAGTAAGGGTTCATTTGCTGCGCATTCTCCTTCCAGTCCCTTAGGGGACCATTCAAGAGGAGGTGGTTCAGATTTTGAGGGAGCTATTTTTGCAAGATACAATTAGATGATCCTTGTTTGGACTTGTTCGAATTCATTGAAGTGTTCAGCCTTGGCTTTTCATTTGCAGAATGGGTCTCTGTCATAGCTTGTATTCTATGTTTGGGGTCATTCTGCTTTTCCATGGTGTCTTTAAAGCTCTTGTGCTAATGGGATTCTTCAATCAAATTTAGAGGTGGTTGCATTGTTGAAGTAGAAGGGAGTGCCTCCATATTGACTTCATCCATTTCTTCTCCCTCTATTGCCTGTAAACAAATATGAGAGATTAGATTCATTATCTTTAAATTTAAATCTTATTTAAAAAATTGTATTTAGTTGAGAAATAGAGAGTTCATACCGCTAAGTATTGTCGTAGTGGCCTTTTTTCATAACCTTGCGAGCCATAATTATCAAAGAAGGCATCATCATGTTTGTCTTCATCCACCAACCTCTCTCTGAACGGGTCATGTAAGTCCATCTTTTCATCATCATCAACTGGGACATTATGATATTCAAGGTAATCATCCATGTCATCAGTGTCCTTGTGGTCTATCTCTTTTTCATAGCCTGTGGTTAGATCTACTTGAAGCTGAAAATAAGCCATGAAATGCTTATTTTTAGTAATAATTTGTGGAGTTGCCTTTTCTGAGGAGATCCTCAAATAAATATCCCATCCTGCACAAGGTGACCTCCCAACCTGCCGGTACCAAATTCTCCATCATGGTAAGCAAGAGACTCCCACTTTTTGTAGGACTTCCATAGTTGTTTTTTTGATAATGTATGGACCTGGGAATATCTTGCTCTTCTAGCATCAATCTCAAATTATTTGAATTCCATCTTATGTCCTTTTGTAAGGAGTGATCAGGGTTGGGACTCCGCATACACAAAAATAATGATTTAAGAGATTGAATCGCTATGCCACATTCTCTCTTGCATCTCTTTGCTACATAAACACCACTATAGATCTTCAAATCTTATGAATATGCTCGCTCTAGAGTAACCTGCATGGCTTCTTTGTCTTTTTTATCAACAAAAATGACAATGTTGCAAATTGCCACTTTGCTAATGGTGGTATATACTATTCTATCAATGAAGTTATGGATATCATCGCTAGAAACTTCATTGATAAAGAATAGTTGTGGCTTATCCCATGCTGACTCATTCTTGAAGAAGTCATCTTCTGAGACTCCCCTGAAGTTCACAAGCTTTCCAGACTCTGCCATAACCTCTACATTGAATTGAAAGCTTTGGTGCATATCTGTCGGCGTCCTTATCTCGTTGATTAATCTTTCCACATATGCAACCACCTGTTGTGGGATTTCTTTTCTCATATAAGAGGTTACTATTTCTGACCCATCTTCATCCTTTTTAATCCACCTGTTTGCCCATAGCTTTACCTTGGGTGTTGACAAAGAAGCTATATGCTTCACCACATTATAGTCAATGTTACAATGAGTAAGTGGAATTTGTTTCTCTAACAGCAAATACTTAATGGCACTATGCACTGCATCACGCCTCACCTGTACATTGATGCATTCTTCTATGCAGTGGTCTTTGTCTTTTTTTCCAAGAAACCATTCTTTCTTTAAAATTTTTTGTGCTGCCATGGATGCATACTTGTTAGGTAAGTACTTTATAGGCCTCCACATCCTTGCTGTCAACTCCTTCTTATCCATTACCTTTGACTTTCTGGAGATAAACAAAGGAGCTTCATAGGTCAATTGTCCATGCTCACAAGCAATGCACGTTTCAAGCATCTCATTGAACACTTCAACAGGACAAAATATGATAGAAGTGTAGTCGGCATATCTGTCCATCACCACCTTGAGGCTTGTCATACTTTCTCTCACTCTTGGGTTCCCCTAGGCACAACTGCACTCAAAGAAGTATAGAAGTTCGTGAGTGTGTTAGCGTCTGCTTTTGTGACCTTTCGCTTCAAATTAGGATTTAGAGAACCAAATGTTGTCCATATAACCCTTGCCTTCTATAAGACCTCTGATGTTGAGGATATCTTACGCTTTCCATGGACATAATGATTAAGTCTTTCAGACTCAATCAAATACTTGATCTCATGCTTGAATATACAGATTATTGCAGGATAATAATGGAATGAACTTATCTTTGCAAATTGTTCTGGAGTGAGTCTTTTGACTCCTTTGCTTCCCTTGTGATTTGATTACAAGCATAAGCCCAATGTTGAGCATCAATGGGCTGGAATCTGCAATGAAGGAGGAATTCCTTCTTTGCTTCCTTTAGCATATTCTCACCTTGTGCCTCTTCGCCTTGTTCATGTGGAATATTTTTAAGAGTGTCTTTAAAGAATCGACTGAAGGTTTCCTCGAAATGTGTAGGCCCTGTAAATGTTATTTGATCGAGAGAACTATTTTTGGTTGGACAAAACATTATTGGGCGCAAGATCACATTGCTTGCCACATGTTTCTTACCATCTCTCAAAGCCTCGTATATTTGCATTGCATAGGATATATCAAGGCTTCGGCTATTAGTAAAGAGAGCTGCAGCTTCCACATCTTTGGCATTCACAAACCACGTCCTTTGACCCCAGATATATCCCACATCATCATCTGTCACGACTTCATTAAGACGCAGATTAAGATTTTTGATTGATGTGAGTTCATCCTGATCATCTTCAGCCTCGGGTTCTGAGTCTTCTTCATCTTTCTCTTTTTTATCCATTTTTCATCCACATTATCTCTCTCTATAGTGGGACGATGTCTTTTTTTACTGCTTGGAACCATGGCTCTTGCAGTACTAGCCTTTTGCATTTCACATCGTGGTTTGCTAGCAAGAGCTTCTAGCATAACTGCAGTGGATCGACCTTGATCTTCTTCAATTTTTTTTAATTCCCGTGTACTCAAGGCTTGTGTTTCATCATCCTTAGTTACATCCACCATTTCTTGCTCTAGAAGTTTGCGCTCATGTTCTACACGTTTGTGACAGTGTGCCTGTTCTTCTTGTCCCTGCATCGAAGTCTGAGCTTTTTGATCTCCTTCATGTGAAGATCCTTGAATATGAGGAGCATATTGTGCATCCTGAAAGTACTCAAACATTATCTTTGCATGCATCCTTTTTGCCACCACACTAGGAAATTGCTCCCAAGTATATGAAAGAGTCTCCAATGCACTTTGTAGCTCTAGAAACTTTGATGGTTGAGGAGGAGGCATCACAAAGGTCTTTGAGTCTCTCCTTGACACAACAATATGAATACCGCCAACTTCAGGATTTGAACTCTTTGTAAAAATATCCACAAAGGTCTCTTTTGGCTCTATCATTATGCCTATCACAAGGCTTGAAGTCATATATTTTTTGAAGAAAGTAGCATCCCATGGATCTTCAACACCATTGAACTCCCTTTTTGACATAAGTAGAAAGAGTCTCTTTTCCTTTTGATGAAGAAACCAAGCTCTTTTGCCCATGTGATATCGAGTCCACCTACCAAAGCCATTGGGGCTATATTCCTTTCCTTTGAAATTCAAAGTAACATCAAAAACCCATTCTCTGATCTTAGAGTCATTTAGGATAGCCACCACATTAGTTGATTGCTCCATCATCCTACAAGAAAAGATAATGAAGAATTTAGATACATACAAGTAAAGTACAATATACAACCCTTGATACAATAAATGTGGGAAATAGCCCAAAAGGCTTTACAAGGCTTCATATGGCAATAAATGTGGGAAATAGCCTAGAAGGCTTTACAAGGCTTAAATATTTGTACAAATGTAAAAAAATTAGCCAATAAAGCTTTACAATAATATAAAATGTCATCTAGTGATAAAGCTTCAATCTTCGTGAAGACATGTAATCTGTCCATCCATTGATTTGCCCTCTAGTCATAAAGCTTCAATCTTCGTGATGACATGTAATCTATCCATCCATTGATATATGTGCACTGATACCCAATTGATGCAATCTACCCACTAAAAACTGTTCCACTGATATCCACTTATGCAGCCCACATGATATCCACTTATGCATCGCACTGATACTCGTTAAATAGTGAATGGTCGGGATGGTCGGGTTTATTACAAGGCGCTTCATATGACAATAAATGTAAAAAATAGCATAGAAGGCTTTACAAGGTTTTTTATGACAATAAAGGAGCTTAAATATTTATACAAATGCAATAAAAATAACCAATAATCATCAAGCTCCAATATGTCCCATGACATGTAATCTGTCCACTGATATATGTAATCTGTCCACCGATATCTGCTCATGCAATCTGCCCACTGATAAACTTCTTGGTAAATGGTAAAAGGTCTTATTTAATAGCATGTTATGAATGTTAAACCGCATGTGAGTGAAGGGACTGACAATGATTAGGAACTAGTTAAAAAAATTTAAGCATGGCTTCGATTGGCAACTTGGAGAATTGTCTCTCCTCTAAGACAATCTAATCTATGCTAAACTATGCTAAACCAACCGTCGAAGCGAAGAAAAGCAATAAATAATTTCTTTTTCTGTGTTCATTTTAATGTGCTGGGGTTTAAGAGGCTTAAATATGCAAAAGAAGGGGTTTTGATGTAGAGGCTAAACCTGCATGTGAGATAAATGAAGAACAAGTATCTAAAGAAAAGTTAACATTTTTCAATTTAAAAGATGAATATATATATAAATATTATCTCACCTTCAAAACAAACCATAAATTCACTCTTTTATAATTTTTTAAAAGTATAATATAAAACATGTAAATATATAAAACTCTCTTTACTTTCTCTCTCTCTCTCTCGACTCCTAAATCTCTCTGTAGCCATAGTCAAGACACCTCATTCTCTCTCTTAATCTCTCTCTCTCTCTCTCTGACAACTCTTATGTGTTTCCCTCTCTGTCCTCATCCCACTCATTCTCTCTCTTAGTTTATCTCAACTCTCTCTTTCTCTCCCTCCCATGGCGGCTAAGATTTTTCATTCTCTCTCTTTATCTCTCTCTCTCTCCCTAGGATTTGTAATTATTTCTCTCTCTCTCTCTCCATCTCTCTCCTCTCTCTCTCTCTCTCTCCTCTTCTCTCTCTCTCCCTCTCTCTCTCTCTCTTACCCTCTCTACCTCCCTACCTCTATCCTCTTGGCCGCTAGGATTTGTCATTCTTTCCCTCTCTATGTCTCTCTCTCTCTCTCTCTGAATTCTCTCTCTTAATCTCTCTCAGCCTTCCTCCCTCCCTCCCTCCCTCCCTCCCTTGGCGGCCACGGTCGTGAGAACTCTCTCTCTCTCTCTCTCTCTCTCTCTCTCTCTTCTCTCTCTCTCTACCTCCCTCTCTTGGCAGCCACGGCCGCTAGAAGTTTCATTCTCTCTCCCTCTCTCTTTATCTCTCTCTCCCTAAGTCTCCCTCCTCTCTTCTCTCTCTCTCTCTCTCTCTCTCTCTCTCTCTCTCTCCCTAAGTCTCCCTCCTCTCTTCTCTCTCTCTCTCTCTCCCTCTCCCTCCCTACTCTCTCCCTCCCTCTAGCACAGAAGTTTCATTCCTCCCTCTCTCTCCCTCTCTCTCTTTCTCTCTCTCTCTCTCTCTCTCTCTCTCTCTCTCTCTCTCCCTCTCTCTCTTTCTCTCTCCCTAAGTCTCCCTCTTCTCTTCTCTCTCTCTCTCTCCCTCTCCCTCCCTCTCTTTCTTTCCCTCCCTACTCTTCTAGCAGAGAAGTTTCATTCCCTCTCTCTCCTCTCTCTA